>NC_034190.2:75633405-75728405 GCF_002021735.2 Oncorhynchus kisutch | reverse complement strand
GTAGCAGTGGCACTGCATCAAAGAGATTCTAATCACTCTACCTTGAACAGATATTAACAGAAGACAGGATGTGTGGAATTACAATGATCATACCCTGATAAAAAAATTATAGATTCAAATAAAAAGTTTTAGCACCTACTGTATGTATTTTAATTTGAATAAATGTTCACAGCTGTCTGAAAATTAATCTCTTGAAGAGCAAGTTTTTGTCCCAAATTGTCCCAAAAGTGCACTACTTTTGACCAGGATCCTATGGGCACTACATCTGGGAAACGGGGCCATTTGGGACACAGACCCTGCTTTAGAAGGTGACGTGGGATGGACACAGCAGTTCACCCTAGAGGTCAGGTGTAGCCGTTGCAGCGTTTTGTTTTGTCCATGAGTCATGGTTGACCGTGGGTAGGTAGAGTTCACTTGCTAATACCCTTTCACTCTACTGAGCCAAGCCGAGTTGTAGCCTACTGCGCTGGCCTGGTCACGCATCCATCATGGTCGCTGGGGAAAAAAACTGTACGGTTCAGCAAGCTAGCGTACTGTAAGTAAGTAGCCTGGCACGAGCCGGAATGGCTGAAAGGAGCAGGTCTCCTGTTTGTGTAGTGTGAGACAGCTTGATGAACAAGTACATCCTCTGGACAGGACGCTAGTCTATCACAGGGCTTTACTCCCAATCTATCTCCTCAATGAGTGCCAAGAGGAGACGCATCAGATCCAATTTTTACAGTCTTTCATATGACTTGGCCAGGGATTAAACTTCCAACCTTCCAATCTCAGAGCAGACGCTCTAACCACAAGGCCACTGAGCAAACGAGTGTAAGTATATAGGGAGTTTATATTAGTGATTCCTCTGAAAATGTCCATCCAGACTGCTTGACCCTGAAATATAAACCCAGCCCAGTTCACTTTTAGCATCTGGCTGCTTTGTTGTATAGTCTTAACCCTATGAGTAATGTCTTTTTAGTTGAGGTTAATAAAAGGCTTGTTTCTTTCTATTGGGGAAGAATGCTTTTTACTGAAATGTCAGTCCTCCAAGGTTTCTCCATTGCGATGCATCTACACTACTGTTGGCCAGTGAGACGTGTTCACTTTGTACTGAGACTATACGCGATCCTGTACCTGTGTGTTCTCATAATTGAGAGAACCTTTGAAAGAGAAGCCACGTTCTCCTGTTTCATCATTTATCCTGTGTTACAGATCAGTAAATTGGAAAAATACACTGAATACCACAAAATAGTTCTTGCCTGTTGAAGTGAATGTGATGGTTTTGAAGAACATAGTAATTGTAAAACCTCATACTAGACAGAAAAAGCATGTCAAATGTCAAATTAAATGATGGCGGTGCGTTCCTTTGATCTAGAAAAAAAACAAATTGTTAACTCATTAATATTTTTATTATTGAAAAATACACTCTTGGCAATATCCTAAATGTTTAGAGAATTCAATTTCGTAACTGTGATATTTAAGAACTTTGTAATTTTCGAACTGTAAATGTTAGAAAAGCTACTTGCTTAGAGTTTGCTATTAACTCCGGTTAGCTTTTGGCTGGCTCCGGTCAGTTGGTTGCTAACTTCGGTTAGCGCTATGCTCCGCCTTATCTCAGCTCACTGGTCACGATGGCAACACCCATCCGTAGCACGCGCTCCAGCAGGTGTATCTCACTGATCATCCCTAAAGCCAACACCTCATTTGGCCGCCTTTCGTTCCAGTACTCTGCTGCCTGTGACTGGAACGAATTGCAAAAATCGCTGAAGTTGGAGACTTTTATCTCCCTCACCAACTTCAAACATCAGCTATCTGAGCAGCTAACCGATCGCTGCAGCTGTACATAGTCTATTGGTAAATAGCCCACCCTTTTCACCTACCTCATCCCCATACTGTTTTTATTTATTTACTTTTCTGCTCTTCTGCACACCAATATCTCTACCTGTACATGACCATCTGATCTTTTATCACTCCAGTGTTAATCTGCAAAATTGTAATTATTTGCCTACCTCCTCATGCCTTTTGCACACATTGTATATAGACCCCCCCTTTGTTTTCTACTGTGTTATTGACTTGTTAATTGTTTACTCCATGTCAAATCAAATCAAATCAAATCAAATGTATTTATATAGCCCTTCGTACATCAGCTGATATCTCAAAGTGCTGTACAGAAACCCAGCCTAAAACCCCAAACAGCAAGCAATGCAGGTGTAGAAGCACGGTGGCTAGGAAAAACTCCCTAGAAAGGCCAATACCTAGGAAGAAACCTAGAGAGGAACCAGGCTATGTGGGGTGGCCAGTCCTCTTCTGGCTGTGCCGGGTGGAGATTATAACAGAACATGGCCAAGATGTTCAAATGTTCATAAATGACCAGCATGGTCGAATAATAATAAGGCAGAACAGTTGAAACTAGAGCAGCAGCACAGTCAGGTGGAAGTTGAAACTGGAGCAGCAGCATGGCCAGGTGGACTGGGGACAGCAAGGAGTCATCATGTCAGGTAGTCCTGGGGCATGGTCCTAGGGCTCAGGTCCTCCGAGAGAGAGAAAGAAAGAGAGAAGGAGAGAATTAGAGAACGCACACTTAGATTCACACAGGACACCGAATAGGACAGGAGAAGTACTCCAGATATAACAAACTGACCCCAGCCCCCCGACACATAAACTACTGCAGCATAAATACTGGAGGCTGAGACAGGAGGCCGCCTTGTACTCCATGTGTAACTCTTTGTTGTATGCTCACACTGCTATGCTTTATCTTGGCCAGGTCGCAGTTGCAAATGAGAACTTGTTCTCAACTAGCCTACCTGGTTAAATAAAGGTGTTCTCAACTAGCCTACCTGGTTAAATAAAGGTGTTCTCAACTAGCCTACCTGGTTAAATAAAGGTGTTCTCAACTTGCCTACCTGGTTAAATAAAGGTGTTCTCAACTTGCCTACCTGGTTAAATAAAGGTGTTCTCAACTAGCCTACCTGGTTAAATAAAGGTGAAATTAAAAAATAAAATAAAAAAATATGCCAGCTTGTTCAGTCATTTTCAAATAATTAGCATTAATGTAATTTGAAATAGTCTTGCCTTTCTATTAGTCCTTCTTACACTGGGTGGATGTATTTAGAGGATGGGGATAAAATAACTTCTAATGAGTTATACCAGTCTTTGAAGGCATTCGTGTTTTAGGATCTCCTATTGGGCTATGGTGAGCAACAGTCAACGACATAATTCTAACCTAAACAGGTGAATTAAAGTTAAGAGTAACTGTGTTTGGGTTATAAATGTAAAGACATTTAGGAGGTGAATTGGATTGGAATTTTATATTTTTATGTGTAAATGTATGTATTTTTGATATGTTTATGAAATAATATGTCAGGGATTTATATGAGACAAATCATTAAATACACTTTAAAGAAAAAATACATAAAAAACATTGAAATACAATGAAAAGACAGAAAAAGACGATTTACACTTCAGAGAATGTTGAATAAAATAATTGATAGAACCTTTGAAAAAGAAGCCACGATCTCCTGTTTCATTATTTATCCTGTGTTATAGGAACTATTATCTGCTGCACCAGTTCCAAACATGGACGTGTAACACATGCTCACTGGGAAGTTGACTTAGCATCAAGGTGCTTTACATTGCTGCAAAATGTATTAAAATGGAATGAGGCTCCTAGTGCTGCTAGTGCCCCTAGTGCTCCTAGTGAGCCTAGTGCTCGTAGCTCTCCTAATGCTCCCCTAGTGCTCCGAGTGCTTCTAGTGCTGCTAGTGCTCCTACTGCTCCAGGTGCTCCTAGTGCTGCTCATGCTGCTCGTGCTCCTAGTGCTCCTTGTACTCCTAGTGCTGCTAGTGCTCCTAGTTCTCCTAGTGCTGCTAGTGCTCCTAGTGCTCCTAGTGCTGCTAGTGATCCTAGTGCTGCTATTGCTCCTTGTGCTCCTAGTGAGCCTAGTGAGCCTAGTGCTCCTAGTGAGCCTAGTGCTGCTAGTGCTCCTAGTGCTCCTAGTGCTGCTAGTGCTCCTAGTGCTCCTAGTGCTGCTAGTGATCCTAGTGCTGCTAGTGCTCCTAGTGCTCCTAGTGCTCCTAGTGCTCCTAGTGCTGCTATTGCTCCTTGTGCTCCTAATGAGCCTAGTGAGCCTAGTGCTCCTAGTGAGCCTAGTGAACTTAGTGCTCCTAGTCCAGCTAGTGCTGCTAGTGCTTCTAGTGCTGCTAGTGCTGCTAGTGCACCTAGGTCTGCTAGTGCTGCTAGGATTGCTAGTGCTCCTAGTGCTGCTAGTGCTGCGAGGGCGCCTAGTTCTGCTAGTGCTCCTAGTGCTGCTAATCAAATCAAATCAAATCCAATTTTATTTGTCACATACACATGGCTTCTAGTTCCGACAATGCAGGAATAACCAACAAGTAATCTAACTAACAATTCCAAAAAAAACTACTGTCTTATACACAGTGTAAGGGGATAAAGAATATGTACATAAAGATATATGAATGAGTGATGGTACAGAGCAGCATAGGCAAGATACAGTAGATGGTATCGAGTACAGTATATACATATGAGATGAGTATGTAAACAAAGGGGCATAGTTAAAGTGGTTAGTGATACATGTATTACATAAGGATGCAGTAGATGATATAGAGTACAGTATATACGTATACATATGAGATGAATAATGTAGGGTATGTAAACATTATATTAGGTAGCATTGTTTAAAGTGGCTAGTGATATATTTTACATCATTTCCCATCAATTCCCATTATTAAAGTGGCTGGAGTTGAGTCAGTGTGTTGGCAGCAGCCACTCAATGTTAGTGGTGGCTGTTTAACAGTCTGATGGCCTTGAGATAGAAGCTGTTTTTCAGTCTCTCGGTCCCAGCTTTGATGCACCTGTACTGACCTCGCCTTCTGGATGATAGCGGGGTGAACAGGCAGTGGCTCGGGTGGTTGTTGTCCTTGATGATCTTTATGGCCTTCCTGTAACATCGGGTGGTGTAGGTGTCCTGGAGGGCAGGTAGTTTGCCCCCGGTGATGCGTTGTGCAGACCTCACTACCCTCTGGAGAGCCTTACGGTTGTGGGCGGAGCAGTTGGCGTACCAGGCGGTGATACAGCCCGCCAGGATGCTCTCGATTGTGCATCTGTAGAAGTTTGTGAGTGCTTTTGGTGACAAGCCACATTTCTTCAGCCTCCTGAGGTTGAAGAGGCGCTGCTCCTTCTTCACGATGCTGTCTGTGTGGGTGGACCAATTCAGTTTGTCTGTGATGTGTATGCCGAGGAACTTAAAACTTACTACCCTCTCCACTACTGTTCCATCGATGTGGATAGGGGGGTGTTCCCTCTGCTATTTCCTGAAGTCCACAATCATCTCCTTAATTTTGTTGACGTTGACTGTGAGGTTATTTTCCTGACACCACACTCCGAGGGCCCTCACCTCCTTCCTGTAGGCCGTCTCGTCGTTGTTGGTAATCAAGCCTACCACTGTTGTGTCGTCCGCAATCTTGATGATTGAGTTGGAGGCGTGCGTGGCCACGCAGTCGTGGGTGAACAGGGAGTACAGCTTAGGGCTCAGAACGCACCCTTGTGGGGCCCCAGTGTTGAGGATCAGCGGGGTGGAGATGTTGTTGCCTACCCTCACCACCTGGGGGCGGCCTGTCAGGAAGTCCAGTACCCAGTTGCACAGGGCGGGGTCGAGACCCAGGGTCTCGAACTTGATGACGAGCTTGGAGGGTACTATGGTGTTGAATGCCGAGCTGTAGTCGATGAACAGCATTCTCACATAGGTATTCCTCTTGTCCAGATGGGTTAGGGCAGTGTGCAGTGTGGTTGAGATTGCATCGTCTGTGGACCTATTTGGGCGGTAAGCAAATTGGAGTGGGTCTAGGTGTCAGGTTGGGTGGAGGTGATATGGTCCTTGACTAGTCTTTCAAAGCACTTCATGATGACGGAAGTGAGTGCTACAGGGCGGTAGTCGTTTAGCTCAGTTACCTTAGCTTTCTTGGGAACAGGAACAATGGTGGCCCTCTTGAAGCATGTGGGAACAGCAGACTGGTATAGGGATTGATTGAATATGTCCGTGAACACACCGGCCAGCTGGTCTGCGCATGCTCTGAGGGCGCGGCTGGGGATGCCGTCTGGGCCTGCAGCCTTGCGAGGGTTAACACGTTTAAATGCTTTACTAACCTCGGCTGCAGTGAAGGAGAGTCCGCATGTTTTCGTTGCAGGCCATGTCAGTGGCACTGTATTGTCCTCAAAGTGGGCAAAAAAGTTATTTAGTCTGCCTGGGAGCAAGACATCCTGGTCCGTGACTGGGCTGGTTTTCTTCTTGTAGTCCGTGATTGACTGTAGACCCTGCCACATACCTCTTGTGTCTGAGCCGTTGAATTGAGATTCTACTTTGTCTCTATACTGACGTTTAGCTTGTTTGATAGCCTTGCGGAGGGAATAGCTGCACTGTTTGTATTCGGTCATGTTACCAGTCACCTTGCCCTGATTAAAAGCAGTGGTTCACGCTTTCAGTTTCACGCGAATGCTGCCATCAATCCACGGTTTCTGGTTAGGGAATGTTTTAATCGTTGCTATGGGAACGACATCTTCAACGCAAGTTCTAATGAACTCGCGCTCCTAGTGCTCCTAGTGCTGCTAATGCTCCTTGTGCTCCTAGTGAGCCTAGTGAGCCTAGTGCTCCTAGTGCCCATAGTTCTGCTAGACTGCTAGTGCGCCTAGTTCTGCTAGTGCTCCTAGTGAGCCTAGTGCTCCTAGTGCTGCTAGTGCTCCTACTGAGCCTAGTGCTCCTAGCTCCCCTAATGCTCCCCTAGTGCTCCTAGTGATTCTAGTGCTGCTAGTGCTGCTTGTGTTCCTAGTGCTCCTTGTACTCCTAGTGCTGCTAGTGCTCCTAGTGCTCCTAGTGCTGCTAGTGCTCCTAGTGCTCCTTGTGCTGCTAGTGCTCCTAGTGCTGCTAATGCTCCTTGTGCTCCTAGTGAGCCTAGTGAGCCTAGTGAGCCTAGTGCTCCTAGTGAGCCTAGTGAACTTAGTGCTCCTAGTGCTGCTAGTGCTGCTGGTGTTCCTAGTGCTGCTAGTGCGCCTAGTTCTGCTAGTGCTCCTAGTGCTGCTAGTGCTCCTAGTGCTGCTAATGCTCCTTGTGCTCCTAGTGAGCCTAGTGCGCCTAGTGAGCCTAGTGAGCCTAGTGCTCCTAGTGCCCATAGTGCTGCTAGTGCACCTGGTTCTGCTAGTGCTCATAGTGAGCCTAGTGCTGCTATTGCTGCTAGTGTGCCTAGTGCTGCTAGTGCTCCTAGTGAGCCTAGTGCTCCTAGCTCCCCTAATGCTCCCCTAGTGCTCCTAGTGCTTCTAGTGCTGCTAGTGGTCCTACTGCTCCTAGTGCTCCTAGTGCTGCTCGTGATCCTAGTGCTCCTTGTACTCCTAGTGCTCGAGCCTCTGAAACAAGGGGAAAGTGGAATCATACAGGATTGTCCTTTGCTGTGTACCAAAAAGCTATTTTCCCTATATAGTGCACTGCTTTTGAGGCGCCCTTGTCAAAAGTAGTGCACCACATAGGCAACAGGGTAACATGTTGGACACAGACTGTGAATAAGGGAGGGAGGGGGAGAGAGAGAGAGAGAGAATCTGTAAATCTTTATCAAATGAGAGTATCTATGATTCAGGGAGGTTTACTCTGTCAGAGGTAATGAGGAAGATGAGGGGAATTCATGCTTGTCTGGGGAAGTTTCACTGAGCTTATTTTGTCCACTTTGCATAATACTGTAGTACAGGGTTCACCAACGGCAGCTGAATTTGGCCCACGGATGTAGTTATTTGACCCTCCAAGTTTTCTGAGCCCCCAAAAATAATGCTTTAAAAAAATAATTGTTGGACATGAAAGACTGTAAAAACACCAGACTATCAGCTCCAAGTGATTTTCATTTTGAAAATCCATTCCAAAGTATTCCCATGCAGAACACCTTCCTAATATTGAGTTGCACCCCCTTTTGCCCTCAGAACAGTTTGGTCCGTTTGGTGATGGACCATTTTTGATACACACGGGAAACTGTTTGAGCGTGAAAAACCCAACAGCATTGCAGTTCTTGACTCAAAGAAAAAAATTGCCTGTATTAGATCAGATGAATTAGTTTGTATTGACTGTGTGGTGTATGTTGGTACTGTGTGGTGAATATTGAATTAAGTTATGGGAATTGTCTGGGATGTTGAAAGAGTATTCTTTCGATATTCACGTATTGTAGGATGCACAGAACATTCCCACAATGTTCCACAATTTCCCAGTAAGTCAGTTGTTATGCCTTTCAGAGTGTATTTGTTTTAAGTGCAACATAATATCATGTTGATATTCACGCAATATACATTTGACCTTGTCTTGGAGGCCCTCAGAACACTTGAGGAATATTAGGAACATTTTATATTTAAGCAATAAGTCCCAAGAAGGTGTGGTTGCATTGTAGAACAGTGGGCACCAACCGGTGGATCACGATCGACTGGTCAATCTTCAAGGCATCCCTAGTCGATCACCAAACATTTAAAACTCCACCTACCCAGCAGACCAGGAGATGTGTGGCTACATCGAGTATGCCTTTATTCAGCACTGTCAACACTGTTTTAATTCAACTCTATTACAAATAAATGAGAGAAGGGACGGTGAGAGGCTCTGCTGCTTTACTCCCTCCCACCGCTCAGACTGAAGCTGTGTTCCAAACAACTGGGAACTCGGAAATCTCAGACTTCTGACTTCAGTGCTTTCAAGACTACAAGGAACTCTGAGTAAAACGAGATGCAACTGGGAAAAATCTTTTTGAATTGTCATCCCAACTCATTCAGAGTCGGGAAATTTACCGACCTGAAAATTACTGACGTCATGATTTGACCTTTTTTCCCAGAGTTCACAGTTGCCTTGAAAACACCATGACCATTAGATGCAGATACCATCAGTCCAGTAAAATAAGCTAATTATTTATGATCAGCTGTGCCATTTCTGACTGCAGCCTTGGTTACAGCTGTGTACAGAACCTGGTCCCTGAATGATAGGCTAAAGGGATGAGAGAGAGAGAGAGAGAGAGAGAGAGAGAGAGAGAGAGAGAGAGAGAGAGAGAGAGAGAGAACTACATCATCATATCGGTTATCAAAAGGCATCATCTGCTCATTTTAGTTGTCTAGCTTGGCTAGAAATTCATAATAACTATCAGATACCATATTTACCTCTAAAACGTCTTACTAGAGCCACATCACTCACTGTGATGCTGATTTATTTTATCGATGTACTGTATGCATTGAGAAGACTTGGTCCCGTCAGCTAAATACCCAGTGAAAGCATTGTCCTGTGTTAAACACCATTATTGCTCACAACTTATTATGTGACTTGTTAAGCAATTCGAATAATGGCGCTGGAGGAGATGGCTGGCGAACCAACTGTGTTATACTGCATTGTTGGTTAGGGGCTTGTAAGTAAACATTTCACGGTAAGGTCTACAACCTGCTGTATTCGGCGCATGTGACAAATAACAATACAATGTGATTGATTTATGTACAGTGCCTTCAGAAAGTATTCATACTGCTTGACTTACAGTAGTCCACATTTTGTTGTGTTACAGCCTGAATTCAAATTTGCTGACATTTATTTTTTCTCACACATCTACACAAAATACCCCATACTGACAAAGTGAAAACAAGTTTTTAGAAATGTTTGGAAATGTATTGGAAATTAAATATAGAAATATCTCATTTACATAAGCATTCACACCCCTGAGTCAATACTTTGCAGAAGCACCTTTGGCAGCGATTGCAGCGTTGAATCTTTCTAGGTAAGTCTCTAAGAGCTTTCCACACCTGGATTGTGGAACATCTGTCCATTATTCTTTTCAAAATTCTTCAAGCTCTGTCAAATTGATTGTTGATCCTTGCTAGACAACCATTTTCAGGTCTTGCAATAGAATTTCAAGTAGATTTACGTCAAAACTGTAACTCAGGAACATTCATTGTCTTCTTGGTAACCAACTCCAGTGTAGATTTGGCCTTGTGTTTTAGGTTATTATTCGTGCTGAAAGGTTAATTAATCTCCCAGTGTCTGGTGGAAAGCAGACTGAACCAGGTTTTCCTCTAGGACTTTTCCTATGGTCATCTCCATTCCCTTTATTTTTTATCCGGAAAAACTCACCCGTCCTTAACGACAAGCATACCTCTAACATGAGGCAGCCACCACTATGCTTGAAAATATGGATGGTGGTACTCAGTAATGTGTTGTGTTGGATTTGCCCCAAACATAACACTTTGTGTTCCGGACAAACAATGAATTGCTTTGCCACATTTTTTTGCAGTATTACCTTAGTGCCTTGTTGCAAACAGGATGCATGTTTCAGAATATTCAGAATATTATTCTGTACAGACTTCCTTTTTTTCACTCTGTCAGTTAGGTTAATTGTTGATCAATCCTCAGTTTTCTCTTGTCACAGCCATTCAACTGTGGTTGATTCTGTGTTTGAAATTCACTGCTCAACTGAGGGACCTTACAGATAATTGTACATGTGTGGTACAGAGATCAGTTGTCATTCAAGAATCATGTTAAACACCATTATTTCACACTACTTATTATGTGACTAGTTATGGAATGTTTTGCTCTAACTTATCTAGCCTTGCCATAACAAAGGGGTTGAATACTTATTGACTCAAGACATTTCAGCTTTTCATTTTTAATCCATTTGTAAACATTTCTAAAATCTTAATTCCTATTTGACATTATTGGATATTGTGTGTAGGCCAGTGACCAACAAATCTAAATTGTATCCATTTTAAACTCAGGCTGTAACACAACAAAATGTGAAAAAAGTCACGGGGTATGAACACTTTCATAACCACACATGAAAACACAATGAGAAAGCTTCAACACTGTGCTTGTCAGTTTTTTCACAGATAATATTTCTTCCAGCAGATTTCATGCTATCTGGCTTATCTGCAGGGCGGGTGCCCGCTTAGGGGCTTAATGGAGGGGGGTGCTGGGCCAAGTGGAGAGTGGAGGGGGGTGCTGGCCCTAGTGAAGAGTGGAGGGGGGTGCTGGCCCCAGTGGAGAGTGGAGGGGGGTGCTGGCCCTAGTGGAGAGTGGAGGGGGGTGCTGGCCCTAGTGGAGAGTGGAGGGGGGTGCTGGCCCTAGTGGAGAGTGGAGGGGGGTGCTGGCCCTAGTGGAGAGTGGAGGGGGGAGCTGGCCCTAGTGGAGAGTGGAGGGGGGTGCTGGCCCTAGTGGAGAGTGGAGGGGGGTGCTGGCCCTAGTGGAGAGTGGAGGGGGGAGCTGGCCCTATTGGAGAGTAGAGGGGGGTGCTGGCCCTAGTGGAGAGTGGAGGGGGGTGCTGGCCCTAGTGGAGAGTGGAGGGGGGTGCTGGCCCTAGTGGAGAGTGGAGGGGGGTGTTGGCCCTAGTGGAGAGTGGAGGGGGGTGCTGGCCCTAGTGGAGAGTGGAGGGGGGTGCTGGCCCTAGTGAAGAGTGGAGGGGGGTGCTGGCCCTAGTGGAGAGTGGAGGGGGGTGCTGGCCCTAGTGAAGAGGGGAGCTGGGCCTTAGTGGAGGAGGGAGCTGGGCCCTAGTGGAGAGGGGAAATGGCCCCAAGTGGGGCCAGTCCCCATTTCACTAGGGGCCAGCTCCCCTCTCCACTAGGGGCCAGCTCCCCTCTCCACTCGGGGCCAGTCCCCACTCCACTAGGGCCCAGCTCCCCTCTCCACTAGGGGCCAGTCCCCTCTCCACTCGGGGCCAGTCCCCTCTCCACTAGGGCCCAGCTCCCCTCTCCACTCGGGGCCAGCTCCCCTCTCCACTAGGGCCCAGCTCCCCTCTCCACTAGGGCCCAGCTCCCCTCTCCACTCGGGGCCAGTCCCCTCTCCACTCGGGGCCAGTCCCCACTCCACTAGGGGCCAGCTCATGGCAAGGCTAGTGGTATCTGATAGTCCTCCTCCAGTCGTCTTTCTTTTCTTAGTCCCTCCACTGCATTGAATGTCCATGAGCAGTGTTCCTGTTCCTGTAGCGTGTTCCTGTAGCATGTTCCTGTAGCGTGTTCCTGTAGCGTGTGACGACAGTATGGATGCACCTACCGCGCGTCAAACAGTATGTTAGGTCATTTCAGGGCTAAACAGACACTCTGATATCCTAGATCCTGGTAGTCTTCTGTTTTCATATTGATGATATGAGGTATGACATCTAGTATGATATCTTGACATAAGGAAAAGACCAAGGTCAATTCAACTCTCTCTCCCTCACTGTTTGATTCCTAGCTGCAGTGAAATAAGGTCAAGTCATTGATTCCAGTAAGCGTATAGCCTGGGATGAAGCAAATAACTTACTTTCCTAATCTCTATACTGACTACAGGGAGAGGTGGATATCCTGGTTCACACACACACACACACACACGCACACGCACAGGCACGCACACGCACACACGTGCACACACACGCACACACACACCGACCCACACACACACACACACACATGTTACGTTCTTCTGTACTCGTGGGGCCCTAAAATGTATTTCCATTCAAAATCCTATTTTCCCTAGCCCTGAAACCTAACTCCTAACTCCTAACTCCTAACCCTCACCATAAACCTAACCACTAACCCCTAACCCTTAGCCTAACCCTAACCCTAATTCTAACCCTAACCCTAATTGTTACATTAAACCTGACCCCTGAGCTTTGTCCTCATGGGGATGTGGGAAATGTCACCACGAGAGATAATTGTCCTTGTTTTATCCTTGTGGCAACTTTTGGTGATTGTAGGTCCCCATAAGGATAGAAGAACCAACACACACAGACAAATCCTGATTGTTGCTACATTTCCCTCTTTAGATATCAACCCGTATCTCATCTCAGCCTCCCGTCCTTATCTGTAGTTATTTCTTCCAGCACACCAAATACACACTCACACACGCACGCATGCACGCACGCACACACACACACATATTCTTTAACCTTAAGCAATAGTGTGTTCTACTGCAGACGGTGCCCCACTGCTAAAGGATTTTGGGATATTTAAGGTGACAGGGAGGTCGAGAGGGCATTGGGGGCTGATGGAAGATTTATCAGTCACAAACACTTCATTTCGCATGGCTGAATCTGTTTCTCTTGCCTTTGATCCGTCCTTGTTGCCCTTCTCTCTGTTATTATTAACCAGTCCCCCTCTCTCCCCCTCTTCACTGTCAAGTTGACATGGCCAATACACCACCAACAACAACACCACCTCTTCTTCTCAGCTTTCCTCAATTTTCTCACCCAAATCCATCTGCAGAACATAGTGGAGGGGGGAGTGGTACTGCCATTCTGTCTACTGCATCCTCTATGTGACTCTGCTATCGCTGTGTGTCTGTGTGTGTGTTGTGACCTGTGCTGATGTGTGTGCCACCCCAGACCGTGCAGTGTTACTAGCTGTAAAGGCAGGCCCGTTGGTGGCGTGGCAGTGTTTCAGAGGCCTAATTACTACCTCAGAGCGTGGTATGGATTCCTGGCTTGACGCAGGATTTAACGACATCCAAATGGTTGCTCCCGCCCTCTCATCTCTTACTCTCTCTCTCTGTCCCACACACACACCCGTTTCTGTGACACACACACACACACTGACAGTGTGATTTACTATGTGCATTAGCCTCCAAAGGTAGCTTTAATTTAATGGCGTAATTATACACTGGGGGCAGGAAGAAGACACACTGATTTACACACACTAGCTGTGGTGTTGTGTGTGTCCACATATCTCTCTGTTTGTCTGTCTCTCTTTCTCCCTCTCTCTCTTTCTCTTTCTCTTTCTCCCTCTCGCTCTCTGTTTGTCTGTCTCTCTTTCTCCCTCCCTCTCTTTCTCTCTCTCTCTCTCTCTCTCTCCTTCCCTCTCTCTCCCTCTCTCTCTCTCTCTCTCTCTCTCTCTCTCTCTCTCTCTCTCTCTCTCTCCTTCCCTCTCTCTCTCTATCTCTCTCTCTCCCCCTCTCTCTCTCTTTTTCTCCTTCTCGCTCTCTCTCTTTCTCCCTCTCTCTCTGTTTGTCTGTCTCTCTTTCTCCCTCTCTTTCTCTCCCTCTCACTCTTTCTCCATCTCTCTCTCCCTCTCTTTCTCCCTCTCTTTCTCCCTCTCTTTCTCCCTCTCTTTCTCCCTCTCTGTCTGTCTGTCTGTCTGTCTGTCTGTCTGTCTGTCTGTCTGTCTGTCTGTCTGTCTGTCTGTCTGTCTGTCTGTCTGTCTGTCTGTCTGTCTGTCTGTCTGTCTGTCTGTCTGTCTCTGTCTCTCTCTCTCTCTCTCTCTCTCTCTCTCTCTCTCTCTCTGACTGGGAATAGGAAGTCTCTTTAATCCAACTGTCCCCTGTTCTCTGTCCCCCCGGGACACCGTACTTCCTATTGTGTAGACAAGGGCTGTGGGTGTCAAGCAAATAACTGCCAAGGAAATAACATTTGGTCTCACGGTAATTCACCGTTAATTGATATAAACACATTTAGCATCTCCTGGCTTCCACAAGCCATTGATGCTGACCTATGAAACATCTACATTTTAAAAAGACTAATAAATCCATGTTATATAGCCTACACCATCACAATAATCCATGATTTATTTTAGACAGGTCTTAAGAAACATGATATGAAGAAATGTAGTCTATTTCAGAATAGCTTAATCTGAGTTTTCCTTATGTTAGGTCCTGATGTGGCTATGCCAAATGGCTGTGGGCTACACTAGTTCATTTAGGAGACAATATTTGCGTAGAATTCCGTGGCATTATTAAATAGTATGAAGATTACAATTGAAAAAAGCTGAATAAAATAGAAAGGATATTTTCTCCAAACGATTTAATGGAGTGCACACATGCGGCTATTCTATGTTGAGTGGTTAACAAAGAAATAGGTCCTCCTATAGGCTTAATGTAGAGTTATTTATGTAACTTTAGTTGTTCTACAAACGTTGGCCTATATGTTTTGATTTGTAACATTGTTAGGCTGCATGATGAGACTCTAATGATGATTTGAAAAAGGCTTGAAAGGCTTGATCTCTTTGTTTTCTGCACAGGTTGTACACACTCCAATAGTATCTCATTCACAATTTGACAAGCACCTGATAATGCCTCGAATTTCACAGTGGCATCCCCTTAGTGTGGCGGTAATGCACTCTAAAAGAATCAATGCCTTTTGCAGCCAGTGCCCATTGTGTCCTTCTCCCTGAGCGCTGTGCTCTCCGAATCACCTCTCACTCACACGGCTCTCCAGCACCTGACCGGGTCTTTCTCACAGGTTACAAGTGGAGACAGACACATAAGGGACACAACTGAGTGCGTCCTTATACGATTGCGAGTTGCATATTGAAGATATTGGAAGAACTGTCGCCATTTATTTTTCGTCAGCCAATTGTCTGCATCATTTCCAATCCCCCATATATTTACCCCCATATATGTTTGGGGTAAATATATATCCATATACATACACGCATGCATACATACAGTATACACATATATACATACACATACCTATATAGACATACTTAAAAAAAAAGAATATACCTTTATTATTCCCCCCAAACCCTACCACCCATCCCCCAATTGGAGTAAACTAATAAACAATAACACTTAGGCTTCTACCTTCAGTTTCTACATCTTATACACATTTTACAGACACAATCTATTTTACAATAGTTATTTTTTGTTTGTTTTTAGTCCTTCCTCTATTTCTGATGTCCATCCAGTTTGATTTGTATTTGTAACTGTGCAATTTCACAACATTTCTGAATCTATATACATTGTACAGACCCTGTATGTTTTACATTGGTTATCTTGTTATTAGTCCCACCCTTCAGCTCCATTCAACCCCTCCCATCTATCTCTTAACATCATCCATTGTGGATTTCTATTTGCCATTTATTTTTCAACTGTGCTGTGATACTTCACAAAAGTACTGAACCTTTCTATTCTCATAGCTTTTACAGATTATACATTTAAAATAAACATTTTTGTTAAAATAATTATTATGTTATTGATTGATTGACTATGGCTTTTCAAACCACCCAGTATTGCTATCTGCAGAGTTAGCTCCAGGTAAATGTTGCAAATCTTCAGCCATTCCTGGACCTGTGACCAAAAACGAGCTACATATGGACAATACCAAAATAATTTATCTCATGTCTCTGCCTCCTCACAGCAGAATCTGCAGAGCTGGGAAGATTGTATCCCCCATATATATAACATTCTATTGGTTGCAAGGATTTTGTATAGTAATTTACATTGAAAAATTGTGTAATGCTGTTATTAGAAAGGTGCATTTTTATGGTGGAAATTATCTTCCCCAAACTAGAAACTCACGCGCTACTTATTAATGCCCATAGGCATGAATAAGTAATCAAGCGGATTAATGTGCTTCATTTAAAAAAGTTATTTGGCCACTTTAGCTGTGATACAAACCTTATCAATGGGCTAGACTACATGAGGTGTGATACTGACCTTATTAAAACATATAGGCCTATGGGCTAGGCTACATGAGTTGTGATACTAACCTTATTAAAACATATAGGCCTATGGGCTAGGCTACATGAGGTGTGATACTAGCCTTATTAAAACATATAGGCCTATGGGCTAGGCTACATGAGGTGTGATACTAGCCTTATTAAAACATATAGGCCTATGGGCTAGGCTACATGAGGTGTGATACTAGCCTTATTAAAACATATAGACCTATGGGCTAGACTACATGAGGTGTGATACTAACCTTATTAAAACATATAGGCCTATGGGCTAGGCTACATGAGGTGTGATACTAGCCTTATTAAAACATATAGGCCTATGGGCTAGGCTACATGAGGTGTGATACTAGCCTTATTAAAACATATAGGCCTATGGGCTAGGCTACATGAGGTGTGATACTAGCCTTATTAAAACATATAGGCCTATGGGCTAGGCTACATGAGGTGTGATACTAGCCTTATTAAAACATATAGGCCTATGGGCTAGGCTACATGAGGTGTGATACTAGCCTTATTAAAACATATAGGCCTATGGGCTAGGCTACATGAGGTGTGATACTAGCCTTATTAAAACATATAGGCCTATGGGCTAGGCTACATGAGGTGTGATACTAGCCTTATTAAAACATATAGGCCTATGGGCTAGACTACATGAGGTGTGATACTAGCCTTATTAAAACATATAGACCTATGGGCTAGACTACATGAGGTGTGATACTAACCTTATTAAAACATATAGGCCTATGGGCTAGGCTACATGAGGTGTGATACTAGCCTTATTAAAACATATAGGCCTATGGGCTAGGCTACATGAGGTGTGATACTAACCTTATTAAAACATATAGGCCTATGGGCTAGGCTACATGAGGTGTGATACTGACCTTATTAAAACATATAGGCCTATGGGCTAGACTACATGAGGTGTGTGACTATGATTTGAAAAAGTCCCCAAGAAAAAGGCATTGTTTCTTATGCTGGGCATCATTCACAAGTGATAATATATAATTCCCAAGTGGCTAATATTGTCACCCATCAGACTGTTCTTGATATAATCTTGTCTTTACATGTACTAAATAATACATGTGTGACATTTGTTTTGATTTAGACTGGACCATTATCAAATCAAATCAAATCAAATCAAATTGTATTTGTCACATACACATGGTTAGCAGATGTTAATGCGAGTGTAGCAAAATGCTTGTGCTTGTATCGAAACAGGGGCAGCGGGAAAAAAATACATGTCATCTATGCACTTAGAGAGCAAATGGAGGACGCTTTTCCCTGTGGTTTATTGTAATTGCCAGCCAGGTAGGCTATACCCTTGTTGTAAAGAGAAGCAATGTTGTAGAGAAGCAATGAAGCAATAGAGAAGTAAATATAGTAGGCCTAGCTTATAGAAAGCTAATGAAATCCTCTTCTTTTTATTAGTGGTCATCACTCTTTTTTCTCACGCAATTCCATAGCCTATAGAAATGTTGCACAGCATGAGCTCATGGGCTCTCATTAAGTTTTTGATATTCGATTCGATTTGCATTGATGTCAGAGTGATTAGCGGAACAATAGAGTACTGAGTACCAGGCAGTTAGCGAGTTTGGTAGGCTACTAATGACCAGATTCAGAGCTTGGAGAAGCCTAATTGCCGTGGAATTTGTCTGCCTTCATGACTGGCAACAGCCCTAGCATAGACACTATTCCCTCAACAAGCTCTCACAGTCTCACTTCAGAATTGGACGCTTGTCCATAAACGTAACCTTTTTAAGGTTACGTTTAGGCATTCATTCTGGCATTCATTACAAACAACTCTGTTGTTGTGCTCACTGAGAGACTCAGTGAAGAGGATGATTATGGGAGCACCAGCAGTGTCTACCACCAGAGAGAGACTGATTGTGTCTCTAACACCAGTAACTCATGGAGAAAACTGTCTGAATGTGAGTGCTTGAGTGATTTTAAGTGTGTGTGCGTGTGCACGCAGGTGTGTGTTTGTTGTGTTCTGTGTGTGTGTTAGAGAACAGCCACGCATGCCTAATGGGAGGCAATGAGGCAGGCCTCAGCAGCTCAGCCCTGGGGTTTACAGATGCACTGAGCACCCAGGTGGACACGGAGCAAAGAGCAGAGGCAAGCAGCAGCTGGGCTTTGGCTGAGACAGCACATTCCCAAAGTCTCAGTCCTTTTCAAATGAGCCCCAACTCTCTCCCACTTTTACACTAATCTCTCGCTCTCTCTTTCTTTCTCTTTGGCACTTTCTCTCACTTAATTACATTCAATTTCAAGGCTTTACTGACATGGGAAACATATGTTTACATTGCCAAAGCATGTCAAATAGATAAACAAAAGTGAAATGAAGAATGAAAAACTTAACAGTAAACATTACATTACACTCAGTGTGCACATAGCCTGTCTTCTCTTGAGAGCCAGGTCTGCCTCTATCTGGCTATGCTCACTGAGTCTGTACAGAGTCAAATCTTTCCTTAAGTTTGGGTCAGTCACAGTGGTCAGGTATTCTGCCACTGTGTACTCTCTGTTTAGGGCAAAATGGTATTCTAGTTCTGTTTTTTGGTTAATTCTTTCCAATGTGTCATGTAATCATTTTGTTTTCTCATTTCTCATTGGTTGGGTCAAATTGTGTTACTGTCCTGGTGCTCTGTTTGTGTTTGTGAACAGAGCCCCACGACCAGCTTGCTTAGGGGACTCTTCTCAGGTTTATCTCTCTGTAGGTGATGGCTTTGTTATGGAAGGTTTGGGAATCGCTTCCTGTTTTTCCTATTTTGTGAATTCTTGGTTGGTGAGCAGACCCCAGACCTCACAACCATAAAGGGCAATGGGTTCTTTAAATAACTGATTCAAGTATTTTTAGCCAGATCCTAATTGGTAGGTCGAATTTGATGTTCCTTTAGATGGCATCGAAAGCCCTTCTTGCCTTGTCACTCAGATCATTCACAGATTTGTGGAAGTTACCTGTGGCTCTGAGGTATATATAGTTTTTTGTGTGCTCTAGGGCAACAGTGTCTAGATGGAATTTGTATTTGTGGTCCTGGCAACACCATTATTTGGGTCTTACTAAGATGTTCCACTTCTGTTCAAAAGTTTGGGGTCACTTAGAAATGTCCTTGTTTTTGAAAGAAAAGAAAATGTTTTGTCCATTAAATTAACACCGAATTGATCGGAAATACAGTGTTGTCACGTTCGTCATAACGATGAGACCAAGGCGCAGCGTGATAAGAATACATTCGTCTTTATTTACAGGAAGACCACTTATACAAACTAACAAAATAACAACCCGCCCGCGACACTATAAACACGAGTGCTGACATGCAACTACACATAGACAATAATCCACAAAACCAAAATGGAAAATGGCAACCTAAATAGGATCCCCAATCAGAGACAACGATAAACAGCTGTCTCTGATTGGGAACCAATTCAGGCCACCATAGACCTACATATACCTAGACATACTAAAACCCCATAGATATACAAAACCCCTAGACGGGACAAAAACACATAGACAATACAAAAACTAAACCAACCACCCTTGTCACACCCTGACCTAACCAAAATATTAAAGAAAGATAACTAAGGTCAGGGTGTGACAAGTGTAGACGTTAATGTTGTAAATTACTATTGTAACTGGAAACGGCATATTCTAATGTAATATCTACATAGGTGGACAGAGGCCCATTATCAGCAACCATCACTCCTGTGTTCCAATGGCACGTTGTGTTAGCTAATCCAAGTTTATCATTTTAAAATGCTAATTGTTCATTAGAAAACCCTTTTGCAATTATGTTAACACAGCTGAAACCTGTTGTTCTGATTAAAGAAGCAATAAAACTGGCCTTCTTTGGACTAGTTGAGTATCTGGAGCATCAGCATTTTTGGGTTCGATTACAGGCTCAAAATTACCAGAAACAAAAAACATTCTTCTGAAACTCGTCAGTCTATTCTTGTTCTGAGAAATAAAGGCTATTCCATGCGGGGAATTGCCAAGAAACTGAATATCTCGTACAACACTGTGTCCTACGCCCATCACAGAACAGAGCAAACTTGCATTCAACTAACCAGCGCAAACTAACCAGAATAGAAAGAGGAGTGGGAGGCCCCGGTGCACAACTGAGCATGAGGACAAGTACATTAGAGTATCTAGTTTGGGAAACAGATGCCTCACAAGTCCTCAACTGGCAGCTTCTTTAAATAGTACCCGCAAAACACCAGTCTCAACGTCGACAGTGAAGAGGCGACTCCGGGATGCTGGTTATCAGAAAAAAGAAAAAACAATTGTGCTGTCTGGTTTGCTTAATTTAAGTGATTTTAAATGATTTATACTTTTACTTTTTTGATACTTAAGTATATTTAAAACCAAATACTTTTAGACTTCTACTCAAGTAGTATTTTACTGAGTGACTTTCCCTTTTACTTGAGTCATTTTCTATGAAGGTATCTTTACATCTACTCAAATATTACAATTGGGTACTTTTTCCATCACTGGTAATCGCTGCCTAAGGTGCTTCAAAAAAGTACTGAGTATAAGGTCTGAATACTTATGTAAATGTAATATTTTTATTAGGATAATGTTTCTTAAAAACCTGTTCTGGCTTTGTCATTATGGGGTAGTGTGTGTAGATCGATGAGGAGAAAAAAGTATTTAGCAGAAAGATGTAATATATTAAAATGGGGAATAAGTCACGGAGTCTGAATGCTTTTCGAAGGCACTGTAAGGATAATGTTAAAACGTTTAAGTATAGCCAATTGAAATGTGTGGTCTGTATATTTTATCATTTCATTTAGGATAACATAAACACCACAGTCCTTTTTGGGTTGCAAGGATTGTAATTTTGTCCTGTAGTTCATTCAAGGTAATTGGAGAATCCAGTGGGATCTGGAAGTCTTTAAAAGTTGATTCTAATATTCTAAAAGTTGTATTTGATCAAGTATATGTTTTTGCTGTTTGTTCTTTGTTATAGAGCCCCCCAAATTGGAGAAGTGGTTGATCACTGTTCTGGTTAGATAACTTTTTTTGGTAGGTTTCCACACTACTTTCCTTCCAGCTATAGCATTTCTCAATATTACTCAGTTCCTTTGGCTTTGATGCCTCATGATTGAGTATTGCTCTGTTCAAGTAGACTGTGATTTTGCTGTGATCTGACAGGGGCGTCAGACTGTGAACGCTCTGAGAGACTCTGGGTTGAGGTCAGTGATAAAGTAGTATACAGTACTACCCCAATCCACAAAAGTTGAGAGAAATTTGACCACAATAACTACCGTGGGATATGCACCAACAGCAACCTCAGGAAAATCCTCTGCATTATCATTAACAGCAGACTCGTACATTTGCCCAGTGAAAATAACGAACCTAGCAAATGTCACCAACCAAGGGGGACAGCAGCACATAGATATTCTGCACAGATTCTGCAAGACCTGGGCCCTGACAGTAAATCTCAGTGAGACCAATAGTAATGTTGTTCCAAAAAAGGTCCAGTCGCCAGGACCACAAATTCAAATTTAATCTAGACACCATTGCCATAGAGCACACAAAAAACGACATATACCTTGGCCTAAACATATGAGCCACAGGTAAAGTCCACAAAGCTGTGAACGATCTGAGAGACAAGGCAAGAAGGGCATTCTATGCCATCTAAAGGAACATAAAATTTGACATATCAATTAGGAACTGGCTAAAATTACTTGAAACATTTATAGAACTCATTGCCATTTATGATTGAGGTCTCGGGACCGCTCACCAACCAAGAACTCATGCAGAATTCTGCAAAACCTTCCTCTGTGTACAATGCAGAACACCAAAGAATGCACGCAGAGCAGAATTAGGCCGATACCCGCTAATGATCAAAATCCAGAAAAGAGACGTTAAATTCTACAACCAACTAAAAGGAAGCGATTCCCAAACCTTCCATAACAAAGCCATCACCTACAGAGAGATGAACCTGGAGAAGAGTCCCCTAAGCAAGCTGGTCCTGGGGCTCTGTTCACAAACACAAACAGACCCCACAGAGCCCCAGGACAGCAAGACAATTAGACCCAACCGAATCATGAGAAAACAAAAAGATAATTTCTTGAAACATCGGAAATAATTAACCAAAAAACAGAGAAAACTAGAATGCTATTTGGCCAGAAACGAGAGAGTACACATTGGCAGAATACCTGACCAGTGTGACTGACCCAAACTTAAGAAAAGCTTTGACTTTGTACAGACTCAGTGAGCATAGCCTTGCTATTGAGTAAGGCTGCCGTAGGCAGACCTGGCTCTCAAGAGAAGACAGGCGATGTGCACACTCCCCACAAAATGAGGTGGAAACTGAGCTGCACTTCTTAACCTGCCCAATGTATGACCATATTAGAGACACATATTTCCCTCAGATTTCACAACTCCACGAAGAATTTGAAAACAAACCAGTTTTTCATAAACTCCCAAATCTAATGGATGATGTTACGAGTGTGTATCGGAGGCGAAGTCAAGTGCAGGAGAGCAGAGTGTAGTGAACAGTCCCACTTTTTATTCTGGTCAAAATGACAGCACAAAATAACATAAAGTGTGCCTAAAACACGGAACATGGTGAAATAACACAGTGTGCATCACAGCAGCAAGATTTGTGACCTGTTGCCACAAGAAAAGGTCAACCAGTGAAGAACAAACACCATTGTAAATACAACCCATATTTATGCTTATTTATTTTCCCTTTTGTACTTTAACCATTTGTACATCGTTACAACACTGTATATATACATAATATGACATTTGTAATGTCTTTATTCTTTTGTTTACTGTTAATTTTTATTGTTTATTTCACTTTTGTATATTATCTACTTCACTTGCTTTGCCAATCTTAACATATGTTTCTATGCCAATGAAGCCCATTGAATTGAATGAACTGAGAGGCAGAGAAAGAGAGAGAGATAGGCAGAGAAGGGGGTAGATAGATTAAGAGAGGTGCAGAGAGAGAGAGAGAGTGGCAGAGAGAGAGATAAGAACAATGATGTAGAAAGAAGATGTTTCATAACCACTGCCTGACACTGGCAGCCCCTTCAAATGAAACACTATGCTGGCTTCGTTTCTCTCCCCACTTTTTCCACTGGAAAGGTTTTAAGAGGACAGTCCCTAATGTGACATGTGACTGTTATTCACAAATGTGTGCCTGTGTGTTGCAACCTTATTATATGATAGTGAGTGAGTTATTATAGCCCACTATTTTCTTTGCTGCAGTTGATGGAGATTCTCGCCATGTTTGGGAGAATGGATCCCAGGACACTTTCAAGGACATACAGTACAAGAGCCTACTGCCTGTACTATTCAGTGTGTGTATTTTAACCATTTCCCTCCCTCTCTGTAGGAGGTATAAACCATGCGGGGGCGATGCCTGCGTTCCTGCGGACCCCCACTATGATCCAGCCACACCTGGATATGAAGCCCTTCCTCCAGTTCCCCATGGACACAGCTCCACCACAACACAGCATGGGCCTGTTTCACAACTTCAACACTGTGAGTACTGTATTCAACATCGCGAGTACGCACACACACACACACCCACACACCCACACACACACACACACACACACACACACACACACACACACACACACACACACACACACACACACACACACACACACACACTGCACACACACTGCACACACATGATACATACTCAACACACGAACACAGCATACACATACAAACACACAGATACCAACACAAACAGATACCAACACAGAATATGCACAAACACACACACCACACACACTCCATGGATGTAAACTCAGCAAAAAATGATACGGCCCTTTTTCAGGACCCTGTCTTTCAAAGATAATTTGTAAAAATCCAAATAACTTCACAGATCTTCATTGTAAAGTGTTTAAACACTGTTTCCCGTGCTTGTTCAATGAACCATAAACAATTAATGAACATGCGCATGTGGAAGCGTCATTACAGTTTACAATCACTTTGGCACTAATTTCAGAACCTAGTGGTCATTTTTCAAAACTCTAGACACAAAACTCAAAACGGTCATCACTTGTAACACAGGCTGTCCAATGTTCAAAACATTGCATTGTGCATTCATATCTTTAAAGAAACCTTGCACTTGCAGAATCATTGGTTCAAATAATTAATTTATCTTGAAATACCATAGTAACATTCATTTAGATCACCCACACACAAGATACAGATAGTTTCACTGTGTAGTTGTCCATACAAACATTAAATATTGTAGTACAAAATTTGTGATACATGTTTCAATATGCTACTACATGTAAATACATCACTGTAAATGGACTAGTAGAGAGAATATTACAGACACTGGAATCATTGAACAAAATCTGACATTTATTGATAAAATACAATAAAATTACTCATAGGTTTCTTTGAATCAAAGCAAAAATAATTAGCTACCAAAAAAAATAAAAACTACAGTAAAACATCAACTGCAGTGTTCCTCACCTGGCTTACTGTAAAACATCACTGCAGTGTTCCTCACCTGGCTTACTGTAAAACATCACTGCAGTGTTCCTCACCTGGCTTACTGTAAAACATCACTGCAGTGTTCCTCACCTGGCTTACTGTAAAACATCACTGCAGTGTTCCTCACCTGGCTTACTGTAAAACATCACTGCAGTGTTCCTCACCTGGCTTACTGTAAAACATCACTGCAGTGTTCCTCACCTGGCTTACTGTAAAACATCACTGCAGTGTTCCTCACCTGGCTTACTGTAAAACATCACTGCAGTGTTCCTCACCTGGCTTACTGTAAAACATCACTGCAGTGTTCCTCACCTGGCTTACTGTAAAACATCACTGCAGTGTTCCTCACCTGGCTTACCTCACCTTCCACCTCCACGTGGAGAAAAATTTCCAGCTCTACAGACCTGATTTAGCTCATCAAGGAAAGTTACATTCGAACAGCGAATCATGTGGCTGCCTGCAACGCAATATATAGAGTATATAGAGTAGAGAGATTTAGATGTTGTTCGACCAAACATGAGAACAGGCAAGTTGAGTAATCTAAGCAACTTTGACCGTGGTGTGATTGTTGATGCCACACATGGTGATTCCAGCATCTCAGAAACAGCTGCCTTCCTGGGATTTTTACCCATTACAGTCTCTAGAGTTTCCAGAGAATGGTGCGATGAACAAAACACACTCAGTGAAAGGCATTTCTGTGGGAAAAAACACCTTGTTAATGAGAGAGGTCAGAGGAGAATGTCCAGACTCATTCAAGCTTACAGAAAGGCCACAAATGCTCAAATAACAGCTGTTTAAAACAGTGGTGTGCAGAAGGGCATCTCTTACTGTAACGTACTACACCGTGAATAATTCCGGCTGTTGTGGAGGCAAAAGGGGGTCCTACCCAGTACTCGATAGGTGTACCTAATAAAGTGGCCAGTGAGTGTACAATAGTGTCAAATCTGAAAACATGGTCTGGAAAAGTGGTACATGGGACCATAGAAACAGTGTCGGATAAAGAATGATGATGAAATATTACATCCATAGATAATATAGTTCAATTGGTTCATGTTCCACGGTAATTGGTGTCAATGGATCTCGTTATCCTGAAACTTTCATGATCTAAACATGGAATATTGTTTGTCAATTTCTATAAAACTATGCATTAAGAGTAATGCAAAAGTACCTTACCATTTTGAGCAGTTGTATCAATTGATAGTTAGATTATTGTAATGAAATGAATAGACAGTCATCTCAGATGTAATGTGTGAATTGCATTTTGAAATGGTAATACTTTGATGTTAAGTTGTGTCATTTTGAACAGGTGATTTTAGTTCAATGAACAAATGATCTTAGCTTCATGTGTATTGTATCCAAGCAATTGGAAAAGTGTTAGACATTTTGATCATCGGTTGTGAGTTTTGTGTCTAGAGTAAGACACTAACAGTTTACAGACGGTAGGCAATTAAGGTCACAGTTATGAAAACTTAGAGGCCTTTCTACTGACTCTGAAAAACACCAAAAGAAAGATGCCCAGGGTCCCTGCTCATCTGCGTGAACGTGCCTTAGGCATGCTGCAAGAAGGCATGAGGACTGCAGATGTGGCCAGGGTAATAGATTGCAATGTCCATACTGTGAGATGCCTAAGACAGCGCTAAAGGGAGACAAGACAGACAGCTGATCGTCCTCGCAGTGGCAGACCACGTGTAACTACACCTGCACAGGATAGGTACATCCGAACATCACACCTCAGGGACAGGTACAGGATGGAAACAACAGCTGCCCGAGTTACACCAGGAACGCACAATCCCTCCATCAGTGCTCAGACTGTCCGCAATAGGCTGAGAGAGGCTGGACTGAGGGCTTGTAGGCCTGTTGTAAGGCAGGTCCTCACCAGACATCCCCGGCAACAACGTCACCTATGGGCACAAACCCACCGTCGCTGGAAAAAAGTGCTCTTCAGTGATGAGTCGCGGTTTTGTCTCACCAGGTGTGATGGTCGTATTCGCGTTTATCGTCGAAGGAATGAGCGTTACACCGAGGCCTGTACTCTGGAATGGGAACGATTTGGAGGTGGATGGTCCATCATGGTCTGGGGCGGTGTGTCACAGCATCATCGGACTGAGCTTGTTGTCATTGCAGGCAATCTCAACGTTGTGCGTTACAAGGAAGACATCCTCCTCCCTCATGTGGTACCCTTCCTGCAGGCTCATCCTGACACGACCCTCCAGCATGACAATGCCACCAGCCATACTGCTTGTTCTGTGTGTGATTTCCTGCAAGGCAAGAATGTCAGTGTTCTGCCATGGCCAGTGAAGAGCCCGGATTTCAATCCTATTGAGCACGTCTGGGACCTGTTGGATTGGAGGGTGAGGGCTAGGGCCATTCCCCACAGAAATGTACGGGAACTTGCAGGTGCCTTGGTGGAAAAGTGGGGTAACATCTCACAGCAAGAACTGGCAAATCTGGTGAAGTCCATTAGGACGAGATGCACTGTAGTACTTAATGCAGCTGGTGGCCACACCAGATACTGACTGTTACTTTTGATTTTGACCCCCCCTTTGTTCAGGGACACATTATTCCATTTATGTTAGTCACATGTCTGTGGAAGTTGTTCAGTTTATGTCTCAGTTGTTGAATCAACATAATATAGTGTTGTGACATAGCATATCAACATAGCATTGTGTTGGCACATAGAATAGCAAATCAAATCAAATCAAATGTATTTATATAGCCCTTCGTACATCAGCTGATATCTCAAAGTGCTGTACAGAAACCCAGCCTAAAACCCCAAACAGCAAGCAATGCAGGTGTAGAAGCACGGTGGATAGGAAAAACTCCCTAGAAAGGCCAAAACCTAGGAAGAAACCTAGAGACGAACCAGGCTATGTGGGGTGGCCAGTCCTCTTCTGGCTGTGCCGGGTGGAGATTATAACAGAACATGGCCAAGATGTTCAAATGTTCATAAATGACCAGCATGGTCGAATAATAATAAGGCAGAACAGTTGAAACTGGAGCAGCAGCACGGCCAGGTGGACTGGGGACAGCAAGGAGTCATCATGTCAGATAGTCCTGGGGCATGGTCCTAGGGCTCAGGTCCTCAGAGAGAGAGAAAGAAAGAGAGAAAGAGAGAATTAGAGAGAGCACACTTAAATTCACACAGGACACCGAATAGGACAGGAGAAGTACTCCAGATATAACAAACTGACCCTAGCCCCCCGACACATAAACTACTGCAGCATAAATACTGGAGGCTGAGACAGGAGGAAAAACAACATAATATAGTGTTGGTATGTAGCATAGCAACATAGTGTAGTGTTGGGACGTAGCATAGAAACAGAGTATAGTGTTAGCACTTAGCAACATAGTATAGTGTTGGGATATAGTTTAGCAACATAGTATTAGTGTTGGGACGTAGCATAGCAACATAGTATAGTGTTGGGACGTAGCATAGCAACATAGTATAGTGTTGGGACGTAGCATAGCAACATAGTATTAGTGTTGGGACGTAGCATAGCAACATAGTATTAGTGTTGGGACGTAGCATAGCAACATAGTATTAGTGTTGGGATATAGTTTAGCAACATAGTATTAGTGTTGGGACGTAGCATAGCAACATAGTATAGTGTTGGGACGTAGCATAGCAACATAGTATTAGTGTTGGGACGTAGCATAGCAACATAGTATTAGTGTTGGGACGTAGCATAGCAACATAGTATTAGTGTTGGGACGTAGCATAGCAACATAGTATTAGTGTTGGGACGTAGCATAGCAACATAGTATTAGTGTTGGGATATAGTTTAGCAACATAGTATTAGTGTTGGGACGTAGCATAGTAACATAATATAGTGTTGGGACGTAGCATAGCAACATAGTATTAGTGTTGGGACGTAGCATAGCAACATAGTATTAGTGTTGGGACGTAGCATAGAAACATAGTATTAGTGTTGGGACGTAGCATAGCAACATAGTATTAGTGTTGGGACGTAGCATAGCAACATAGTATAGTGTTGGTACGTAGCATAGCAACATAGTGTAGTGTTGGGACGTAGCATATCAACATAGCATTGTGTTGGCACATAGAATAGCAACATCGTATAGTGTTGGGACATAGAATAGCAACATAGTATTGTGTTGGGACATAGCAACATAGTATAGTGTTGGTATATAGTATAGCAACATAGTATTGTGTTGGGACATAGCAACATAGTATAGTGTTGGTATATAGCATAGCAACATAGTATAGTGTTGGGACATAGCGACATAGTATAGTGTTGGTATATAGTATAGCAACATAGTATTGTGTTGGGACATAGCAACATAGTATAGTGTTGGCACATAGCAACATAGTATAGTGTTGGGACATAGCATAGCAACATAGTATAGTGTTGGGACATAGCAACATAGTATAGTGTTGGTATATAGCATAGCAACATAGTGTAGTGTTGGGACATAGCAACCTAGTATAGTGTTGGGACATAGCAACATAGTATAGTGTTGGTATATAGCATAGCAACATAGTGTAGTGTTGGGACATAGCAACATAGTATAGTGTTGGTATATAGCATAGCAACATAGTATAATGTTGCGACATAGCATAGCAACATAGTATAGTGTTGATATATAGCATAGCAACATAGTATAGTGTTGGTATATAGCGTAGCAACAAAGTATAATGTTGCGACATAGCATAGCAACATAGTATAGTGTTGCAACATAGCATAGCAACATAGTGTAGTGTTGGTGGACATAGCATAGCAACATAGTGTAGTGTTGGTGGACATAGCATAGCAACATAGAATAGTGTTGGGGGACATAGCATAGCAACATAGAATAGTGTTGGGGGACATAGCATAGCAACATAGATATTTACATCTCACAGGCCTGGTCAGTTCAGTTTGGCTCCATGCAGCTCAGGACTGTGAAACACCCTGCTAACTATCCGTTCCCAGTACTCCTATTTAGCACGGTGGGTATCTATATTTTTCCAGTGGGATCTATTGACGCCTGCATACTGTTGGTTGGCACTCAGAGTCAGGTAGTTTTAACTGCTGCTGACCAGTAGATGGTGATGTTGCAGAGGCTGGGAGAGGACAACTTAACCTTACCAACTACATATTAGGGACCATTATGAAACGGACTACTCTATTGTGTGCACCTAAAGACAATTGAGTGCTGAGTGACAGACAGTGACAGTGAGGATTCGCTCGGACAGGTAATAAACAGGTATTTTATTTGGAACCGTTGGGAGGCAAGTCTGTGGGGTCTAGAATGTTGGCTAGAAGTTGTTGAACTGTTTTGGTTTCACATTGTGTCTATGGCAGTGCAATACATGTGTTGTTGCTTCTGCCATAGAGGCTTCTAGTTGCATATGAAAGGGTCCGTCTTGGCCTGTACATACATATAGCCCATTATAGCACAACTGTTACGGTTTTCTTTAGGTGAAGGAGAGTCGGACCAAAATGCAGCGTGGTAATTTTCATACATGTTTAATAAAGATGAAAAACGAACAATACAAAAACAACAAACGGAACGTGAAAACCTATACAGCCTATCTGGTGAAAACTAACACAGAGACCGGAACAATCACCCACGAAACACTCAAAGAATATGGCTGCCTAAATATGGTTCCCAATCAGAGACAACGATAAACACCTGCCTCTGATTGAGAACCACTCCAGACAGCCATAGACTATGCTAGAACACCCCACTAAGCCACAATCCCAATACCTACGAAAACCCCAAGACACAACACACCACATAAATAAACCCATGTCACACCCTGGCCTGACCAAAATAATAAAGAAAACACAGAATACTAAGACCAGGGCGTGACAACAACAGTACATATAGCCCATTATAGCACAGCAGTACATATAGCCCATTATAGCACAACAATACATATAGCCCATTATAGCACAACAATACATATAGCCCATTATAGCACAACAGTACATATAGCCCATTACAGCACAACAGTACATATAGCCCATTATAGCACAACAGTACATATAGCCCATTATAGCACAACAGTACATATAGCCCATTATAGCACAACAGTACATATAGCCCATTATAGCACAACAGTACATATAGCCCATTACAGCACAACAGTACATATAGCCCATTATAGCACAACAGTACATATAGCCCATTATAGCACAACAGTACATACAGCCCATTATAGCACAACAGTACATATAGCCCATTATAGCACAACAGTACATATAGCCCATTATAGCACAACAGTACATATAGCCCATTATAGCACAACAGTACATATAGCCCATTACAGCACAACAGTACATATAGCCCATTATAGCACAACAGTACATATAGCCCATTATAGCACAACAGTACATATAGCCCATTATAGCACAACAGTACATATAGCCCATTATAGCACAACAGTATATATAGCCCATTACAGCACAACAGTACATATAGCCCATTATAGCACAACAGTACATATAGCCCATTATAGCACAACAGTACATATAGCCCATTACAGCACAACAGTACATATAGCCCATTATAGCACAACAGTACATATAGCCCATTATAGCACAACAGTACATCAAAATCAAATCAAATCAAATTTATTTATATAGCCCTTCGTACATCAGCTGATATCTCAAATATCTGTACAGCTGATATCTCAAAGTGCTGTACAGAAACCCAGCCTAAAACCCAAAACAGCAAGCAATGCAGGTGTAGAAGCACGCAGGTGTACATATAGCCCATTACAGCACAACAGTACATATAGCCCATTATAGCACAACAGTACATATAGCCCATTATAGCACAACAGTACATATAGCCCATTATAGCACAACAGTACATATAGCCCATTATAGCACAACAGTACATATAGCCCATTAGAGCACAACAGTACATATAGCCCATTACAGCACAACAGTACATATAGCCCATTATAGCACAACAGTACATATAGCCCATTATAGCACAATGAGAGAGAGAGATGTTTTCTTGCGCAGTGAAAGGAGATCAGTAGAAAATAGTTTGTTGTGGTCATTATATATTTTTCTCAATGACAGTTCAACCATATTAATTAAACAATCATGTCGTTGACCTTTAAAAATGATCCTTGGTGACTGTCCGATTGTTGTCATAGCTGGGTAACGTTTAGGCCTGTTTTATTTATTTAACCAGGTAAGTTGACGGTACAGTAGCCTGTAGGTGGTTTACTACATAAGCAGGTATATAATCAAGTGGCCACCCAGACTATTTGCATTGACCAGCCCCCCCGTATATATACCCTAATTATTGTTATTTTATTGTCTTACTTTTATTCTATTTTAAACGTTTTATTTTATTTATTAAATCTATTCTTAACTCTATTTTCTTAAAACTGCATGGTTGGTTAAGGGCTTGTAGATGAGTCTTTCATGGTAAGGTGTTGTATTCGGTGCATGTGACAAAGACAATTTGATGTATTTTTATTGCTCTTTGTGCTGGTAACTTAAATGAAGCAGGATCTCAATATGTCTGAGGAGATAGCTGAAGGCTAAATAAAAAATACTTTTTCATAGCCTCTAATATTAAATGGTCTGCCTGACTGTCTTCTCCCAATGACCTGTAACTTGAATGCCTCTACAATGTGATTTGTTCTACACGTGGCTGTGTGCCTGTCTGGCCCAGTGTGCCTTGAGACACTGCATCATTTATCAGCAGCAGCTGCTACTGGTGGTACTAGGTTAAAGGCTGAGGTAGGTAGGTGGCCCACGCACGCACGCACGCAAGCACGCACGCAAGCACACACACACACACACACACACACACACACACACACACACACACACACACACACACACACACACACACACACACACACACACACACACACACACACACACACACACACACACACATGCCTTGCTCAGGCGGCAGATTCAGGAATTTACAACAAAGCTGTCTGATCATGAGAGCCATGTGCAGACTTGTTGAATCTTACCTGCTGTAGCCCCCACCTGCACCTCCTCTCTCGCTCTCTCTCTCTCTCTCTCTCTCTCTCTCTCTCTCTCTCTCTCTCTCTCCCTGTCTCTCTCTCTCTCTCTCTCTCTCTCTCTCTCTCTCTCTGTCCCTCCCTCTCTATCCCTCCCTCTGTCTCTCTCTCTATGTCTCTTTCTATCTCTCTTTATATATATGTCCCTCCCTCTCTCTCTCTCTCTCTCTCTCACCCTCTGTCCCTCCCTCTCTAAATCTCTCTCTGTCCCTCTCTCTCGCTCTCTCTCTATGCCCTCCCTCTCTCTCTCTCTCTCTCTCTCTCTCTCTTTCTCTCTGACCCCCCTCTCTCTCTCTGTCCCTCCCTCCCTCTCTCTCTCTCTCTCTATCTCTCCCTCTGTCTCTCTATCTCTGCCACTTTCTATCAATTCAATTCAATTCAATTCAAGGGCTTTATTGGCATGGGAAACATGTGTTAACATTGCCAAAGCAAGTGAGGTAGACAACATACAAAGTGAATATATAAAGTGAAAAACAACAAAAATGAACAGTAAACATTACACACACATCTATCTCTCTCTCTCTATATATATGTCCCTCCCTCTCTATTTCTCTCTCTGTCCCTCCCTCTCTCTCTCTTTCTCTCTGAGCCCCCCCCCCCCCCTCTCTCTCTCTCTCTCTCTCTCTGTGTCTCTCTCTCTGTCTCTCCTCTCTCTCTCTCTCTCTCTCTCTCTCTCTCTGTGTCCCTCCCTCTCTCCTCTCTCTGTCCCTCCCTCCCTCCCTCTCTATCTCTCTCTCTCTCTTCTCTCTCTCTCTCCTCTCTCTCTCTCTCTCTCCCTCTGTCCCTCCCTCTCTAAATCTCTCTTTGTCCCTCCCTCCCTCCCTCTCTATCTCTCTCTCTCTCTCTGTCCCTCTCTTTCTGTCCCTCTCTTTCTCTCTGGACCCCCCCTCTCTCTGTCCCTCCCCGTCTCTCTATCTATCTCTCTCTCTGTCCCCACTCTCTCTCTCTCTCTCTGTTTGCCCTTCCCTCTCTATCTTTCCCCCTGTCTCTCTTCTCTCTGTCTCTCTCTCTCTCTCTGCTCTCTCTCTCTGTCCCTCCCTCTCTAATATCTCTCTCTGTCCCTCCCTCCCTCTCCCTCCCTCTCTCTCTCTCCCTCTGTCCCTCCCTCTCTAAATCTCTCTCTGTCCTCCCTCCCTCTCTCTCTCTCTCCCTCTGTCCTCCTCTCTAATCTCTCTCTGTCCCTCCCTCCCTCTCTATCTCTCTCTCTGTCCCTCTCTCTCTTGTCCCTCCTCCCTATCTCTCTCTCTGTCCTCCCTCTCTAAATCTCTCTATGCCCTCCCTCTCTCTCTCTCTCTTTCTCTCTGATCCCCCTCTCTCTCTCTCTCTCTCTCTCTCTCTCTCTCTCTCTCTCTCTCTCTCTCTCTCTCTCTCTCTATATGGGTTGTATTTACAATGGTGTTTGTTCTTCACTGGTTGCCCTTTTCTCGTGGCAACAGGTCACAAATCTTGCTGCTGTGATGGCACACTGTGGAATTTCACCCAGTAGATATGGGAGTTTTTCAAATTGGATTTGTTTTCGAATTCTTTGTGGATCTGTGTAATCTGAGGGAAATATGTCTCTCTAATATGGTCATACATTGGGCAGGAGGTTAGGAAGTGCAGCTCAGTTTCCACCTCATTTTGTGGGCAGTGAGCACATAGCCTGTCTTCTCTTGAGAGCCAAGTCTGCCTACGGCGGCCTTTCTCAATAGCAAGGCTATGCTCACTGAGTCTGTACATAGTCAAGGCTTTCCTTAATTTTGGGTCAGTCACAGTGGTCAGGTATTCTGCCGCTGTGTACTCTCTGTGTAGGGCCAAATAGCATTCTAGTTTGCTCTGTTTTTTTGTTAATTATTTCCAATGTGTTAAGTAGTTATCTTTTTGTTTTCTCATGATTTGGTTGGGTCTAATTGTGCTGCTGTCCTGGGGCTCTGTAGTGGGTGTTTGTGTTTGTGAACAGAGCCCCAGGACCAGCTTGCTTAGGGGACTCTTCTCCAGGTTCATCTCTCTGTAGGTGATGGCTTTGTTATGGAAGGTTTGTGAATCGCTTCCTTTTAGGTGGTTGTAGAATTTAACAGCTCTTTTCTGGATTTTGATAATTAGTGGGTATCGGCCTAATTCTGCTCTGCATGCATTATTTGGTGTTCTACGTTGTACACGGAGGATATTTTTGCAGAATTCTGCGTGCAGAGTCTCAATTTGGTGTTTGTCCCATTTTGTGAAGTCTTGGTTGGTGAGCGGACCCCAGACCTCACAACCATAAAGGGCAATGGGCTCTATGACTGATTCAAGTATTTTTAGCCAGATCCTAATTGGTATGTTGAAATTTATGTTTCTTTTGATGGCATAGAATGCCTTTCTTGCCTTGTCTCTCAGATCGTTCACAGCTTTGTGGAAGTTACCTGTGGTGCTGATGTTTAGGCCAAGGTATGTATAGTTTTTTGTGTGCTCTAGGGCAACAGTGTCTAGATGGAATTTGTATTTGTGGTCCTGGTGACTGGACCTTTTTTGGAACACCATTATTTTGGTCTTACTGAGATTTACTGTCAGGGCCCAGGTCTGACAGAATCTGTGCATAAGATCTAGGTGCTGCTGTAGGCCCTCCTTGGTTGGTGACAGAAGCACCAGATCATCAGCAAACAGCAAACATTTGACTTCGGATTCTAGCAGGGGGAGGCCGGGTGCTGCAGACTTTTCTAGTGCCCTCGCCAATTCGTTGATATATATGTTGAAGAGGGTGGGGCTTAAGCTGCATCCCTGTCTAACCCCACGACCCTGTGTGAAGAAATGTGTGTGTTTTTTGCCAATTTTAACCGCACACTTGTTGTTTGTGTACATGGATTTTATAATGTCGTATGTTTTACCCCCAACACCACTTTCCATCAGTTTGTATAGCAGACCCTCATGCCAGATTGAGTCGAAGGCTTTTTTGAAATCAACAAAGCATGAGAAGACTTTGCCTTTGTTTTGGTTTGTTTGATTGTCAATTAGGGTGTGCAGGGTGAATACATGGTCTGTTGTACGGTAATTTGGTAAAAAGCCAATTTGACATTTGCTCAGTACATTGTTTTCATTGAGGAAATGTACGAGTCTGCTGTTAATAATAATGCAGATGATTTTCCCAAGGTTACTGTTGACACATATTCCACGGTAGTTATTGGGGTCAAATTTGTCTCCACTTTTGTGGATTGGGGTGATCAGTCCATGGTTCCAAATATTGGGGAAGATGCCAGAGCTAAGTATGATGTTAAAGAGTTTTAGTATAGCCAATTGGAATTTGTTGTCTGTATATTTGATCATTTCATTGAGGATACCATCAACACCACAGGCCTTTTTGGGTTGGAGGGTTTTTATTTTGTCCTGTAACTCTTTCAATGTAATTGGAGAATCCAGTGGGTTCTGGTAGTCTTTAATAGTTGATTCTAAGATCTGTGTTTGATCATGTATATGTTTTTGCTCTTTATTCTTTGTTATAGAGCCAAAAAGATTGGAGAAGTGGTTTACCCATACATCTCCATTTTGGATAGATAATTCTTCGTGTTGTTGTTTGTTTAGTGTTTTCCAATTTTCCCAGAAGTGGTTAGAGTCTATGGATTCTTCAATTGCATTGAGCTGATTTCTGACATGCTGTTCCTTCTTTTTCCGTAGTGTATTTCTGTATTGTTTTAGTGATTCACCATAGTGAAGGCGTAGACTCAGGTTTTCCGGGTCTCTATGTTTTTGGTTGGACAGGTTTCTCAATTTCTTTCTTAGATTTTTGCATTCTTCATCAAACCATTTGTCATTATTGTTAATTTTCTTCGGTTTTCTATTTGAGATTTTTAGATTTGATAGGGAAGCTGAGAGGTCAAATATACTGTTAAGATTTTCTACTGCCAAGTTTACACCTTCACTATTACAGTGGAACGTTTTACCCAGGAAATTGTCTAAGAGGGATTGAATTTGTTGTTGCCTAATTGTTTTTTGGTAGGTTTCCAAACTGCATTCCTTCCATCTATAGCATTTCTTAATGTTACTCAGTTCCTTTGGCTTTGATGCCTCATGATTGAGTATTGCTCTGTTTAAGTAGACTGTGATTTTGCTGTGGTCTGATAGGGGTGTCAGTGGGCTGACTGTGAACGCTCTGAGAGACTCTGGGTTGAGGTCAGTGATAAAGTAGTCTACAGTACTACTGCCAAGAGATGAGCTATAGGTGTACCTACCATAGGAGTCCCCTCGAAGCCTACCGTTGACTATGTACATACCCAGCGTGCGACAGAGCTGCAGGAGTTGTGACCCGTTTTTGTTGGTTATGTTGTCATAGTTGTGCCTAGGGGGGCATATGGGGGAGGGAATGCTGTCACCTCCAGTCAGGTGTTTGTCCCCTTGTGTGCTGAGGGTGTCAGGTTCTTGTCCGGTTCTGGCATTTAGGTCACCACAGACTAGTACATGTCCCTGGGCCTGGAAATGATTGATTTCCCCCTCCAGGATGGAGAAGCTGTCTTCATTAAAATATGGGGATTCTAGTGGGGGGATATAGGTAGCACACAGGAGGAAATTCTTCTCTGTTAGGATAATTTCTTTTGAATTTCTAGCCAAATGTAGAATGTTCCTGTTTTGATTAATTTAATGGAGTGAGTTAGGTCTGCTCTATACCAAATTAGCATACCCCCTGAGTCCCTTCCCTGTTTCACACCTGGTAGTTTGGTGGATGGGACTACCAGCTCTCTGTAACCTAGAGGGCAACCAGTGGGTCCATCTCCTCTATACCAGGTTTCTTGCAGGATGACAATGTCTGTATTACCGATTTCTTTGGTGAAGTCCGGGTTTCTGCTCTTTAGGCCAAAGGCAGATGACAGGCAGATGACCTCAGGCAGATGACCTCAGGCCTTGGATATTCCAGGGCCTATTCTCTCTCCCTCTCTATCTCTCTCTGTCCCTCCCCTCTCTCTCTCTGTCCCTCCCCCTCACTCTCTCTGTTCCTCTCTCTCCCTCTCTATCTCTCTCTCACTTTCTCTCTGTCCCTCCCTCTCCTTCCCTCTCCCTTCAAACTACTTTCTCTAATACTAGAGCCTCAGGTGCTCTCTATATCTGTCTAAACTGTGGAAGGTCTAATCTCACATGGTACATATAATCCTGCCCCTCTTCTGAGACCTCCTGATGAATATTCCCCCAAAGGACCCTGAGACAGACTGTGATTTAGCACTTTAAGTGGAATGAGAGAGAGAGAGAGAGAGAGAGAGAGAGAGACTTGCTAGGTGATGTGTCAGTAGAGAAAGAACAGAGATGTTCCTTATGGCAAAAACTTGAAACACTGGAGCTACATAGAGACACAAGACAGAAGGATTAAAGACAGAGAGGAAGAAAAGAGAGAGAGATGGATGGAAAGCACCACTAGATACATTAACTACTGAGTTTATATCAGAGTGAAGAGACAGAGACACACTCCCTCAGTGTGTCTCTGGAACCATGCAGCTTAAAGATCCAGCTGACTCAGAACAGGAGAAGAGGGTGAGTATAGAACCAGAAGCAGCAGTAGTGTTGAATACAGAGAGATATGGGACAGAGGCGAGTGATTTCATGTTGAGATACTCTAAGCCTGGGCAGGACTCAAAAGCAGAAACTTCGGTACACACACGCATGCACACACACACACACGCTTGCACGCCGGCGGGCACACATGCAAACACGTTGGGCTTCAAAGGATGTTTCGTCTGGCATGGTGGAGTTGTTGCTCCTCTTGTCACAGCATGAAACAGAGCAGTGTATAGTTGGAATTTATGTTTAGCGCCACAGCTGAAACATTTCATCTTTCACGGCAATGAGAAACGCACACTTCAGAGAGAGAGAGATAGAGGGAAGGAATATGAGAAAGAAAAGAAGTGGAGAGAGAGAGAAAGAAACACAGCGAGAGAGAAAAGTGAGAAAAAAACCTTGGCTCTTATTGTGGTGCATGCAGTTGTTTAGTGCTGTGTGTTTGAGAGGTGTGGTATGCAGTTGTTTAGTGCTGTGTGTTTGAGAGGTGTGGTATGCTGCTGTCTGGGCTGTGTGTTTGAGAGGTGTGATATGCTGCTGTCTGGGCTGTGTGTTTGAGAGGTGTGGTATGCAGTTGTTTAGTGCTGTGTGTTTGAGAGGTGTGGTATGCTGCTGTCTGGGCTGTGTGTTTGAGAGGTGTGGTATGCAGTTGTTTAGTGCTGTGTGTTTGAGAGGTGTGGTATGCTGCTGTCTGGGCTGTGTGTTTGAGAGGTGTGGTATGCAGTTGTTTAGTGCTGTGTGTTTGAGAGATGTGTGGTATGTTAATATCTGGGCTGTGTGTTTGAGAGATGTGTGGTATGTCGCTGTCTGGGCTGTGTGTTTGAGAGATGTGTGGTATGCCGCTGTCTGGGCTGTGTGTTTGAGAGATGTGTGGTATGCAGTTGTTTAGTGCTGTGTGTTTGAGAGATGTGTGGTATGCCGCTGTCTGGGCTGTGTGTTTGAGAGATGTGTGATATGTCGCTGTCTGGGCTGTGTGTTTGAGAGATGTGTGGTATGCCGCTGTCTGGGCTGTGTGTTTGAGAGATGTGTGGTATGCAGTTGTTTAGTGCTGTGTGTTTGAGAGATGTGTGGTATGCTGCTGTCTGGGCTGTGTGTTTGAGAGATGTGTGGTATGTCGCTGTCTGGGCTGTGTGTTTGAGAGATGTGTGGTATGTCGCTGTCTGGGCTGTGTGTTTGAGAGATGTGTGGTATGCTGCTGTGTTGACTGTGTGTTTGAGAGATGTGTGGTATGCAGTTGTTTAGTGCTGTGTGTTTGAGAGATGTGTGGTATGTTAATGTCTGGGCTGTGTGTTTGAGAGATGTGTGGTATGCTGCTGTCTGGGCTGTGTGTTTGAGAAATGTGTGGTATGTCGCTGTCTGGGCTGTGTGTTTGAGAGATGTGTGGTATGTCGCTCTCTGGGCTGTGTGTTTGAGAGATGTGTGGTATGTTAATGTCTGGGCTGTGTGTTTGAGAGATGTGTGGTATGCTGCTGTCTGGGCTGTGTGTTTGAGAAATGTGTGGTATGCCACTGTCTGGGCTGTGTGTTTGAGAGATGTGTGGTATGCCGCTGTCTGGGCTGTGTGTTTGAGAGATGTGTGGTATGCCGCTGTCTGGGCTGTGTGTTTGAGAGATGTGTGGTATGCTGCTATCTGGGCTGTGTGTTTGAGAGATGTGTGGTATGCCGCTGTTTGGGCGATGTGTTTGAGAGATGTGTGGTATGCTGCTGTCTGGGCTGTGTGTTTGAGAAATGTGTGGTATGCCGCTGTCTGGGCTATGTGTTTGAGAGATGTGTGGTACGCCGCTGTCTGGGCTGTGTGTTTGAGAGATGTGTGGTATGCCGCTGTCTGGGCTGTGTGTTTGAGAGATGTGTGGTATGCCGGTGTTTGGGCTGTTTTACAGACATTGTTGTGATTCTGTTTTCTGTTGAATGACCAATCAGCAGTTGAAACAATAGCCAAGCTCACTCAGTGTCACAGTTTCAGTAAACACATGAGGGATGAGGCGGGAGAAATGTAACCACTCTCAAATTCATAGGCAGAGCTATGGATGCATGGACTGACCATTCATGATATCAACATTATAGTTTTGACCATGTTTTGAGGCTGTACAGTGTTTGTTTACATTTACTTTGTTTACAAACATTGGAGTTAAACAAGCTTCTATTTTGGGTTCTGATGGGGTACAACAATTAAACTAAGCTCATGAGGCATTTATAAGTTAAGAATGAATTGCTACATATCATTAATTTATACTGCTAATTGTCCCTGGACTGTTGACTTGTACTGTGTCTGAGTGAGTGAATGATGCCCCTTTATGGTGTGTGTGTGTGTGCTCGTCAGTGGAGGCTGCTGAGGGGAGGACGGCTCATAATAATGGCCGGAACGGAGCAAATGGATTGGCATCGAACACCTGGAAACCATGGAAACCATGGAAACCACTCTCTTTCTGGACAAACGTTTTACTGGAGATCAGAGGGCAGTGGAGCAGTGACTGAGGAGTACCTGTTGACTTGAGCACTGTTTGACTGTACCTCCACCCAGACGTAGTGAAGAGAGGTGGAGCACCACCCAAAATACTGGCCTGGACTCAGTGACTCAACCCCCCAGTACTGTTCTGTTAAACTCTCATTAAACTGGACACACACACACACACACACACACACACACACACACACACACACACACACACACACACACACACACACACACTGACGACAGCTTTGTTCATGTGTGAGGGTTACATATGCATTTGATCAACATTTGGTGGAAGTGGTGTTTGTTTTCATTTGCAGGATATATGGCTATGAAACAGGATTAGTTTAGAGCTGCGGTTTCTGTTCTTTTAATACACGTTATAGAGCATTTACCAATGACCAAGCTGGCTGCAGGGGTCGTATACTCCTGGAGGTCCAGGAACACTATGTCATCAGAGTCCAGCATTACTGGCCGTGATCCATCCTCTCTTCCTGTGTGTTTCCATGTGGACAGCAGACCCAGAAAAGGCTGGGAGAGATGAGAGATAAGTTCTGGGAAATTGGATGAGTGGGGTAGAGGGGGAGGGAGAAAGAGGAGAGGGAGAAAGAGGGGGAAGAGGACCAGAAGAGATAAGAATATGAGATGTCAGGATGTCCGGCGTTGAGCCTGATCCTCCTCTCCTCTCCTCTCCTCTCCTCTCCTCTCCTCTCCTCTCCTCTCCTCTCCTCTCCTCTCCTCTCCTCTCCTCTCCTCTCCTCTCCTCTCCTCTCCTCTCCTCTCCTCTCCTCTCCTCTCCTCCTCCTCTCCTCTCCTCTCTCTACAGATGGTCTGTGCTGTCACTCTGCTCCCTGACTCAGCCTTCTCTCTCTCTGTTCCTCTTATCTGTTTAGTTTTTCCCATTTTGGGTTGCCTGGTTACAATCCCAGTGCAGATTTCCAAATTGTTTTTGTTTGACTTAAGAGCGTATTCATTTCAGCCTCTCCCCTCGGCCGTCTCTCCAGCCAACTTAAGCAGTTTGTATACGTGGCTCGCTCTGGCTGTAAGACAATGAGAAGAAATGTATGGTTATCATCTAAATGTACAATCTAAAATGAGTTTGTTTTTTACACTCGAGTTGAGAGAGATTTATGTCTCAGTAACTGTCTGAGTAACTTAAGGTTTAAAAATTATTTTTACGAAGACATGTCAAGGAATGGAAATGTAATTCAAAACGGTCTAATAAAGTTTTATTTTGTCCAGTGAAGCTGCATGCCAATGCTACAGCGTAGGCTGCACAAAATGAAGTGCTAGACCGTTGGCTCTGTTTAGTCAAAATCCACACCAACGATGTATCATCTGCTAATGCTGTCAATTAAATATGAGCCCAAGAATAAATGATGGTTCAGATAAGGGTTGTGGACTCTGTTCAGTTCAGAGACCACAGGACAGGCTGACTGGATTTCCTGTCTCTTTGTGTCTGGGACTGTGGTTTAACTAGGGACTTATTGTCTTGCACAGCGTTGTCCTGGAGCTAAAGCTAGTCAGTTCCATTTATGCTGAGGGGCCTTACAGGCCTAACATCCTCATGATGGACACCCCAGCTGAAACAATTTGCGTGCGGTCATTCCCTCACAAAGCAGCTGCACCAGCCCACATAGCTTTCAAACCATTGAAGTGTATATTAGGCACCAAACGGAAGATAACGAGCTGAAACGGAGAAGCACGACCTCATTTTCAGTTTTTCTTGCGCTGTACCCAATGAAAACTTGCAGAGTTGTACCTTGTCAGCTCGGGGTTTGAACTTGCAACCTTGTAACCACTAGGCTACCCTGCCGCCCTGCCTAAAATACAACACATTATTCCTTACTACTCTACCACAACAAATCTACAATACAACACATTATTACTTACTACTCTACCACAACATATCTACAATACAACACATTATTACACACTACCACAACATATCTACAATATAACACATTATTACACACTACTCTACCACAATATATCTACAATATAACACATTATTACACACTACCACTACATATCTACAATACAACACATTATTACACACTAGTCTACCACAACATATCTACAATACAACACATTATTACACACTACTCTACCACAACATATCTACAATATAGCACATTATTACACACTACTCTACCACAACATATCTACAATACAACACATTATTACACACTACTCTACCACAACATATCTACAATATAACACATTATTAAACACTACTCTACCACAACATATCTACAATACAATGTTATGGCTGACGTGTATAGTGTTGAGTCATCAGCATACATAGACACACAGGCTTTACTCAGTACCAGTGGCAGGTCATTAGTAAAGATTTTTTAAAGTAAGCGGCCTACACAGCTGCTCTGGGGAATGCCTGATTTGACCTGGATTATGTTGATGAGGCTTCCATTAAAGAACACCCTCTGTGTTCTGTTAGACAGGTAACTCTCAATTCACAATATAGCAGGGGATGTAAAGCCACAGATTATGGATGTAGGAGCTGTTTCTACAGCTTTTAACATTATCAATCTTCTTATTATAAATTTATCTCGGCAAATCATCAGTCATTTGTGTAAGTTCCATATATGTTGAATGCCCTTCCCTATAAGTGTTCTGAAAGTCTGTTGTTAAATAGTTAACTGTGAAATACCATTGTATCTGGTCAAACACATTTTTTCCCAAAGGTTTACTAAGGGTTGGTAACAGGGTCATCGGTTGGCTGTTTTCGCCAGTAAACGGTGCTTTGCTATTCTTAGCAGAATGGCCTTTGCTTCTCTCTAGGCCTGAGGACACACACTTTGCTGTAGGCTCAGATTGACAAATAGGAGTGTCAATATAATCTGCTTTCATCCCCAATAATTTTCCATTCTAGTTGTCCAGACCCAGAAAAGCTTGTCGTTGTTGATAGACAATAACAAAAAATTTACCTTTTCCACACTCACTTTATGCAATTCAAATGTACAATGCTTGCCTTTCATAATTCGGTCAGTTATATATGGATGTGTAGGTTCAGAATTTGTTGTTGTCATGGTTGTCATGTCATGCCTAAGTAAAAAAAATATACAGGTATATAATTAAAGAAGTTATGAATCAGTGGGGTTTTAATGATGAATGAGCCATCTGATTCAATGAATGATGGAGCCGAGTTCGCCCTTTTGCCCAAACATTTATTTTAAGATGTTTTAGCCGGGTTTGTAAAGATGAGATTTGTAAATACCTTGGTAGGTTGCCTGATAACCTGAACCAGGTTGCATGCACTGGTTACAGATTGAAGCTTTTTCTTGAGTGGGAAGCTTGATGAAAGCCAGTCAATATTTAGATCACCCAGAAAATATACCTCTCTGTTGATATCACATAAATGATCAAGCATTTCACACATAGAGTATTATCCAGATACTGACTGTTAGCACTTGGTGGTCTACAGCAACTGCCCTCAAGAATGGACTTTAGGTGAGGAAGGTTAACCTGTTTGTCAGTATATGAATATTATCTCTTACTAGCATGTTATCGATTTCATGAACCTTGTTTCTTAGGCTACATAGGTTAATGTGGGCTATTTTTAGTTATTTTCTATAATTCTTGATTGTTTTTATTACTTTACTGAGAGGCTTATCAGAGGTAAACATGACAGTGATATTTATGTTTGAGCTGATATTTATGTTTGAGCTGCAGGGTAAACTTCACACAGTGGGTTTCATACTAGGGCTAGCAGTATAACTCAGGTTCAGAGGCACCGATTACTGCTGACAATAGCTATAGAACTGACAGAGGCATTTGGGAGAGTTAGAGGGACAGACATTAGGTTACTTACATTATGACTGCCAACACCCCTGGGACAATGTACATTTGCAGCAACACTATAACTCAGCAACACAAATGGTGGGGATTATCTGAGCAGGGTTTGGGTCACTATTAAGTCATTGTCTCAACGCAGCCTTGAAACGCGTGGACAGGGTCCAGGAACCAAGATGATTCGGATGGAATCCGTCATTCTTGGAGCGCATCTTCTGTTTACAAAAGGTGTCACAGTTATCTCTAAAAGTTATGCCAACAGAGCTACAGCAGTGTTTCAGCTAGGTTTGTAATGCCAGTAGCCTGCTGAATCAATTGCTTTTTGGAGGCTTTCAGAGTTTTTTGAGTCTTTTAGGGCCTTTTGGAGTCTTTCAGAGCAGTATGGAGTCTTTCAGGGCTGTTGGCGTCTTTCAGGGCTTTTGGAGTCTTTCAGTGCTTTTGGAGTCTTATGGATTTTGGAGTCTTTCAGGGCTTTTGGAGTCTTTTAGGGCTTTTGGAGTCTTTTAGGGCTTTTGGAGTCTTTCGGGGCTTTTGGAGTCTTTCAGGGCTTTTGGAGTCTTAGGGCTTTGGGAGTCTTTTAGGGCTTTTGGAGTCTTTTAGGACTTTCTGGAGTCTTTCAGAGCTTTTTGGAGTCTCAGAGCTGTATGGAGTCTTTCAGTTATGACAGAGTGTAATGACAGCTGTAGTACTTTAACAGTTGTCAAATAATGCTTTGGTCTGCTTGGCTGCTGCACACAGACAAACACACACACACACGCATACACACACAGGGTCAAGTTAGCAGGGTTAGGTTAACAGGGTCAGGTGAACAGGGTCAAGTTAACAGGGCTAGGTGAACAGGGTCAGGTGAACAGGGTCAAGTGAACAGGGCTAGGTGAACAGGGTCAGGTGAACAGGGTCAGGTGAAGAGGGTCAAGTGAACAGGGTCAAGTTAACAGGGTTAGGTTAACAGGGTCAGGTGAACAGGGTCAGGTGAACAGGGTCAGGTGAACAGGGTCAAGTGAACAGGGTCAAGTTAACAGGGTTAGGTGAACAGGGTCAGGTGAACAGGGTCAGGTGAACAGGGTCAGGTGAACAGGGTTAGGTGAACAGGGTCATGGTAGGGTCAAGTGAACAGGGTCAAGTTAACCGGGTTAGGTGGACAGGGTCAGGTGAACAGGGTCAGGTGAACAGGGTTAGGTTAACAGGGTCAGGTGAACAGGGTCAGGTGAACAGGGTCAAGTTAACCGGGTTAGGTGAACAGGGTCAGGTGAACAGGGTCAAGTGAACAGGGTCAAGTTAACAGGGTTAGGTGGACAGGGTCAGGTGAACAGGGTCAGGTGAACAGGGTTAGGTTAACAGGGTCAGGTGAATAGGGTCAGGTGAACAGGGTTAGGTTAACAGGGTTAGGTGAACAGGGTCAGGTGAACAGGGTCAGGTGAACAGGGTTAGGTTAACAGGGTCATGGTAGGGTCAGGTGAACAGGGTCAGGTGAACAGGGTTAGGTGAGCAGGGTCAGGTGAACAGGGTCAGGTGAACAGGGTCAGGTGAACAGGGTTAGGTGAACAGGGTCAGGTGAACAGGGTCAGGTGAACAGGGTCAGGTGAACAGGGTTAGGTGAACAGGGTTAGGCTTTACAGGGTTAGGTGAACAGGGTCAGGTGAACAGGGTTAGGCTATACAGGGTTCGGCTATATAGGGTCAGGTGAACAGGGTCAGGTGAACTGGGTTAGGTGAACATGATCAGGTGAACAGGGTTAGGCTATACGGGGTTAAGCTATACAGGGTCAGGTGAACAGGGTCAGGTGAACAGGGTCAGGTGAACAGGGTTAGGTTAACAGGGTCAGGTGAACAGGGTCAGGTGAACAGGGTCAAGTTAACCGGGTTAGGTGAACAGGGTCAGGTGAACAGGGTCAAGTGAACAGGGTCAAGTTAACAGGGTTAGGTGGACAGGGTCAGGTGAACAGGGTCAGGTGAACAGGGTTAGGTTAACAGGGTCAGGTGAATAGGGTCAGGTGAACAGGGTTAGGTTAACAGGGTTAGGTGAACAGGGTCAGGTGAACAGGGTCAGGTGAACAGGGTTAGGTTAACAGGGTCATGGTAGGGTCAGGTGAACAGGGTCAGGTGAACAGGGTTAGGTGAGCAGGGTCAGGTGAACAGGGTCAGGTGAACAGGGTTAGGTGAACAGGGTCAGGTGAACAGGGTCAGGTGAACAGGGTTAGGTGAGCAGGGTCAGGTGAACAGGGTCAGGTGAACAGGGTTAGGTGAACAGGGTCAGGTGAACAGGGTCAGGTGAACAGGGTTAGGTGAACAGGGTCAGGTGAACAGGGTCAGGTGAACAGGGTCAGGTGAACAGGGTCAGGTGAACAGGGTTAGGTGAACAGGGTTAGGCTTTACAGGGTTAGGTGAACAGGGTCAGGTGAACAGGGTTAGGCTATACAGGGTTCGGCTATATAGGGTCAGGTGAACAGGGTCAGGTGAACTGGGTTAGGTGAACATGATCAGGTGAACAGGGTTAGGCTATACGGGGTTAAGCTATACAGGGTCAGGTGAACAGGGTCAGGTGAACAGGGTCAGGTGAACAGGGTTAGGTGAACAGGGTCAGGTGAACAGGGTTAGGCTATACAGGGTTAGGCTATACAGGGTCAGGTGAACAGGGTCAGGTGAACAGGGTCAGGTGAACAGGGTCAGGTGAACAGGGTTAGGGTCAGGAGAACACTGCTCTAACACTGGTCGCTGGGCTAGACACTGGGCTAGACACTGGACTGGTCGCTGGGCTAGATACTGGACTAGACAGGGATGTACAGTAGCCTATACATAATTTCCCTGTCTCATGATTATCATTTCTCTCTCTCTCTCTCTCTCTCTCTCTCTCTCTCTCTCTCTCTCTCTCTCTCTCTCTCTCTCTCTCTCTCGCTCTCACACACACACACACACACACACACACAGATGGACCCAGTGCAGAAGGCGGTGATCAACCATACCTTCGGCATTCCACTGGTGAAAACCAAGAGGCCCATCATCTCTTGTAACGTCTGCCAGATACGCTTCAACTCTGAGGTACAGAACAGCTCCTACCAACACCCAGAATACTCACTCTGACTCTAACCCTGTAATGTCTTTCAACTCTGAGGTACAGAACAGCTCCTACCAACACCCAGAATACTCACTCTGACTCTAACCCTGTAATGTCTTTCAACTCTGAGGTACAGAACAGCTCCTACCAACACCCAGAATACTCACTCTGACTCTAACCCTGTAATGTCTTTCAACTCTGAGGTACAGAACAGCTCCTACCAACACCCAGAATACTCACTCTGACTCTAACCCTGTAATGTCTTTCAACTCTGAGGTACAGCACACTATAGAACTTCTGACATACTCACTCCAACCCTGCAACCTTCAACTCCTTCCAAAACCCACCATTCAGGACAGCTACTACCACAACCCAGCATACACGACAACAACTACCAAAACTCACCATTCAGGACAGCTACTACCAGAACCCACCATACACGACAACAACTACCAAAGCTCACCATTCAGGACAGCTACTACCACAACCCACCATACACGACAACAACTACCAAAACTCACCATTCAGGACAGCTACTACCAGAACCCACCATTCAGGACAGCTACTACCACAACTCATCATACAGGACAGCTACTACCACAACCCACCATTCAAGACAGCTACTACCACAACCCACCATACACAACAACAACTACCACAACTCACCATAAAGGACAGCTACTACCACAACTCACCATTCACAACAGCTCCTACCACAACTCACCATACAGGACACCTACTACCACAACCCACCATTCACAACAGCTCCTACCACAACCAACCATACAGGACACCTACTACCACAACTCACCATTCACAACAGCTCCTACCACAACCAACCATACAGGACACCTACTACCACAACCCACCATTCACAACAGCTCCTACCACAACCAACCATACAGGACACCTACTACCACAACCCACCATTCACAACAGCTCCTACCACAACCAACCATACAGGACACCTACTACCACAACCCACCATTCACAACAGCTCCTACCACAACTCACCATACAGGACACCTACTACCACAACCCACCATTCACAACAGCTCCTACCACAACCAACCATACAGGACACCTACTACCACAACCCACCATTTACAATAGCTCCTACCACAACTCACCATACAGGACACCTACTACCACAACTCACCATACACAACAGCTCCTACCACAACTCACCATACAGGACACCTACTACCACAACCCACCATTCACAACAGCTCCTACCACAACTCACCATACAGGACACCTACTACCACAACTCACCATACAGGACACCTACTACCACAACCCACCATACAGGACACCTCCTACCACAACTCAACATACAGGACACCTACTACCACAACTCACCATACAGGACACCTACTACCACAACTCAGCATACAGGACACCTACTACCACAACTCACCATACAGAACAGCTCCTACCACAACCCACCATTCACAATAGCTCCTACCACAACCCACCATACAGGACACCTCCTACCACAACTCACCATATAGGACACCTACTACCACAACTCAGCATACAGGACACCTACTACCACAACTCACCATACAGAACAGCTCCTACCACAACCAACCATTCACAACAGCTCCTACCACAACTCACCATACAGGACACCTACTACCACAACCCACCATATAGGACAGCTCCTACCACAACTCACCATACAGGACACCTACTACCACAACTCACCATATAGGACAGCTCCTACCACAACTCACCATACAGGACACCTACTACCACAACCCACCATACAGGACAGCTCCTACCACAACCCACCATACAGGGCACCTACTACCACAACCCACCATACAGGACAGCTCCTACCACAACTCACCATACAGGACACCTACTACCACAACCCACCATATAGGACAGCTCCTACCACAACTCACCATACAGGACACCTACTACCACAACTCACCATACAGGACACCTACTACCACAACTCACCATACAGGACACCTACTACCACAACTCACCATACAGGACACCTACTACCACAACCCAACATTCACAACAGCTCCTACCACAACTCACCATACAGGACACCTACTACCACAACCCACCATTCACAACAGCTCCTACCACAACTCACCATACAGGACACCTACTACCACAACTCACCATACAGGACACCTACTACCACAACCCACCATACAGGACACCTCCTACCACAACTCACCATACAGGACACCTACTACCACAACTCAGCATACAGGACACCTACTACCACAACTCACCATACAGAACAGCTCCTACCACAACCCACCATTCACAATAGCTCCTACCACAACCCACCATACAGGACACCTCCTACCACAACTCACCATATAGGACACCTACTACCACAACTCAGCATACAGGACACCTACTACCACAACTCACCATACAGAACAGCTCCTACCACAACCAACCATTCACAACAGCTCCTACCACAACTCACCATACAGGACACCTACTACCACAACCCACCATATAGGACAGCTCCTACCACAACTCACCATTCAGGACAGCTACTACCACAACCCACCATACACGACAACAACTACCAAAACTCACCATTCAGGACAGCTACTACCAGAACCCACCATACACGACAACAACTACCAAAGCTCACCATTCAGGACAGCTACTACCACAACCCACCATACACGACAACAACTACCAAAACTCACCATTCAGGACAGCTACTACCAGAACCCACCATTCAGGACAGCTACTACCACAACTCATCATACAGGACAGCTACTACCACAACCCACCATTCAAGACAGCTACTACCACAACCCACCATACACAACAACAACTACCACAACTCACCATAAAGGACAGCTACTACCACAACTCACCATTCACAACAGCTCCTACCACAACTCACCATACAGGACACCTACTACCACAACCCACCATTCACAACAGCTCCTACCACAACCAACCATACAGGACACCTACTACCACAACTCACCATTCACAACAGCTCCTACCACAACCAACCATACAGGACACCTACTACCACAACCCACCATTCACAACAGCTCCTACCACAACCAACCATACAGGACACCTACTACCACAACCCACCATTCACAACAGCTCCTACCACAACCAACCATACAGGACACCTACTACCACAACCCACCATTCACAACAGCTCCTACCACAACTCACCATACAGGACACCTACTACCACAACCCACCATTCACAACAGCTCCTACCACAACCAACCATACAGGACACCTACTACCACAACCCACCATTTACAATAGCTCCTACCACAACTCACCATACAGGACACCTACTACCACAACTCACCATACACAACAGCTCCTACCACAACTCACCATACAGGACACCTACTACCACAACCCACCATTCACAACAGCTCCTACCACAACTCACCATACAGGACACCTACTACCACAACTCACCATACAGGACACCTACTACCACAACCCACCATACAGGACACCTCCTACCACAACTCAACATACAGGACACCTACTACCACAACTCACCATACAGGACACCTACTACCACAACTCAGCATACAGGACACCTTCTACCACAACTCACCATACAGAACAGCTCCTACCACAACCCACCATTCACAATAGCTCCTACCACAACCCACCATACAGGACACCTCCTACCACAACTCACCATATAGGACACCTACTACCACAACTCAGCATACAGGACACCTACTACCACAACTCACCATACAGAACAGCTCCTACCACAACCAACCATTCACAACAGCTCCTACCACAACTCACCATACAGGACACCTACTACCACAACCCACCATATAGGACAGCTCCTACCACAACTCACCATACAGGACACCTACTACCACAACTCACCATATAGGACAGCTCCTACCACAACTCACCATACAGGACACCTACTACCACAACCCACCATACAGGACAGCTCCTACCACAACCCACCATACAGGGCACCTACTACCACAACCCACCATACAGGACAGCTCCTACCACAACTCACCATACAGGACACCTACTACCACAACCCACCATATAGGACAGCTCCTACCACAACTCACCATACAGGACACCTACTACCACAACTCACCATACAGGACACCTACTACCACAACTCACCATACAGGACACCTACTACCACAACTCACCATACAGGACACCTACTACCACAACCCAACATTCACAACAGCTCCTACCACAACTCACCATACAGGACACCTACTACCACAACCCACCATTCACAACAGCTCCTACCACAACTCACCATACAGGACACCTACTACCACAACTCACCATACAGGACACCTACTACCACAACCCACCATACAGGACACCTCCTACCACAACTCAACATACAGGACACCTACTACCACAACTCACCATACAGGACACCTACTACCACAACTCAGCATACAGGACACCTACTACCACAACTCACCATACAGAACAGCTCCTACCACAACCCACCATTCACAATAGCTCCTACCACAACCCACCATACAGGACACCTCCTACCACAACTCACCATATAGGACACCTACTACCACAACTCAGCATACAGGACACCTACTACCACAACTCACCATACAGAACAGCTCCTACCACAACCAACCATTCACAACAGCTCCTACCACAACTCACCATACAGGACACCTACTACCACAACCCACCATATAGGACAGCTCCTACCACAACTCACCATACAGGACACCTACTACCACAACTCACCATATAGGACAGCTCCTACCACAACTCACCATACAGGACACCTACTACCACAACCCACCATACATGACAGCTCCTACCACAACCCACCATACAGGGCACCTACTACCACAACCCACCATACAGGACAGCTCCTACCACAACTCACCATACAGGACACCTACTACCACAACCCACCATATAAGACAGCTCCTACCACAACTCACCATACAGGACACCTACTACCACAACTCACCATACAGGACACCTACTACCACAACTCACCATACAGGACACCTACTACCACAACTCACCATACAGGACACCTACTACCACAACCCAACATTCACAACAGCTCCTACCACAACTCACCATACAGGACACCTACTACCACAACCCACCATTCACAACAGCTCCTACCACAACTCACCATACAGGACACCTACTACCACAACTCACCATACAGGACACCTACTACCACAACCCACCATACAGGACACCTCCTACCACAACTCACCATATAGGACACCTACTACCACAACTCACCATACAGGACAGCTCCAACCACAACCCACCATTCACAACAGCTCCTAACACAACTCACCATACAGGACACCTACTACCACAACTCACCATACAGGACACCTACTACCACAACCCACCATATAGGACAGCTCCTACCACAACTCACCATACAGGACACCTACTACCACAACTCACCATACAGGACACCTACTACCACAACTCACCATACAGGACACCTACTACCACAACTCACCATACAGGACACCTACTACCACAACCCACCATTCACAACAGCTCCTACCACAACTCACCATACAGGACACCTACTACCACAACTCACCATACAGGACACCTACTACCACAACCCACCATACAGGACACCTCCTACCACAACTCACCATATAGGACACCTACTACCACAACTCACCATACAGGACAGCTCCTACCACAACCCACCATTCACAACAGCTCCTACCACAACCCACCATACAGGACACCTACTACCACAACTCACCATACAGGACACCTACTACCACAACCCACCATATAGGACAGCTCCTACCACAACTCACCATACAGGACACCTACTACCACAACCCACCATTCACAACAGCTCCTACCACAACTCACCATACAGGACACCTACTACCACAACCCACCATTCACAACAGCTCCTACCACAACACACCATACAGGACACCTACTACCACAACTCACCATACAGGACACCTACTACCACAACCCACCATACAGGACACCTCCTACCACAACTCACCATATAGGACACCTACTACCACAACTCACCATACAGGACACCTACTACCACAACTCACCATACAGGACACCTACTACCACAACTCACCATATAGGACAGCTCCTACCACAACCCACCATTCACAACAGCTCCTAACACAACTCACCATACAGGACACCTACTACCACAACCCACCATATAGGACAGCTCCTACCACAACTCACCATACAGGACACCTACTACCACAACTCACCATATAGGACAGCTCCTACCACAACTCACCATACAGGACACCTACTACCACAACCCACCATACAGGACAGCTCCTACCACAACTCACCATACAGGACACCTACTACCACAACCCACCATACAGGACAGCTCCTACCACAACTCTCCATACAGGACACCTACTACCACAACTCACCATACAGGACACCTACTACCACAACCCACCATATAGGACAGCTCCTACCACAACTCACCATACAGGACACCTACTACCACAACTCACCATAGAGGACAGCTCCTACCACAACTCACCATATAGGACAGCTCCCACCACAACCCACCATACAGGACACCTACGACCACAACTCACCATACAGGACACCTACTACCACAACCCACCATACAGGACAGCTCCTACCACAACTCACCATACAGGACACCTACTACCACAACCCACCATACAGGACAGCTCCTACCACAACTCACCATACAGGACACCTACTACCACAACTCACCATATAGGACAGCTCCTACCACAACTCACCATACAGGACACCTACTACCACAACTCACCATACAGGACAGCTCCCACCACAACCCACCATACAGGACACCTACTACCACAACTCACCATACAGGACACCTACTACCACAACCCACCATACAGGACACCTCCTACCACAACTCACCATATAGGACACCTACTACCACAACTCACCATACAGGACACCTACTACCACAACTCACCATACAGGACACCTACTATCACAACTCACCATACAGGACACCTACTACCACAACTCACCATACAGGACACCTACTACCACAACTCACCATACAGGACAGCTCCTACCACAACCCACCATTCACAACAGCTCCTAACACAACTCACCATACAGGACACCTACTACCACAACCCACCATATAGGACAGCTCCTACCACAACTCACCATACAGGACACCTACTACCACAACCCACCATACAGGACAGCTCCTACCACAACTCACCATACAGGACAGCTCCTACCACAACTCACCATACAGGACACCTACTACCACAACTCACCATACAGGACACCTACTACCACAACTCACCATACAGGACACCTACTACCACAACCCACCATATAGGACAGCTCCTACCACAACTCACCATACAGGACACCTACTACCACAACTCACCATAGAGGACAGCTCCTACCACAACTCACCATATAGGACAGCTCCCACCACAACCCACCATACAGGACACCTACTACCACAACTCACCATACAGGACACCTACTACCACAACCCACCATACAGGACAGCTCCTACAACAACTCACCATACAGGACACCTACTACCACAACCCACCATACAGGACAGCTCCTACCACAACTCACCATACAGGACACCTACTACCACAACTCACCATGTAGGACAGTTCCTACCACAACTCACCATACAGGACACCTACTACCACAACTCACCATACAGGACACCTACTACCACAACTCACCATACAGGACAGCTACTACCACAACTCACCATACAGGACACCTACTACCACAACTCACCATACAGGACACCTACTACCACAACCCACCATACAGGACACCTACTACCACTATATACACTCTGTTTAGATGGCTATTTTTCTTTTTGCTATTCTTTATCTCTTTGTTTATTTCTCTGGGGGGAAAAGTGGTGACACCATGGAGGGGATGCATATATCTATTTGTGTTTCTGTCGTGTTTAGTGCTTCTGTTTGTGTTATGTTGTGGCTTGGCAGTGGGGGCCTCATTGGAGTCTGTTTTTTCGAGCCCAAGTGAGAGTTGTGTGTGAGATGTAGTACAGCAGAAATGGATTCAAATACCATATGAAATATTTGAATGTGTTTGCTGCAGCCTGCCTGGCGTGCAAGATGGGCAAGATTTTGTATTTTGGAGACTTTTCTACAGTGCCTTGCGAAAGTATTCGGCCCCCTTGAACTTTGCGACCTTTTGCCACATTTCAGGCTTCAAACATAAAGATATAAAACTGTATTTTTTTGTGAAGAATCAACAGCAAGTGGGACACAATCATGAAGTGGAACGACATTTATTGGATATTTCAAACTTTTTTAACAACAAACTCTCTCCAGAAGTTCAGTGAGGATCTCTGAAGGATCCAATGTTGACCTAAATGACTAATGATGATAAATACAATCCACCTGTGTGTAATCAAGTCTCCGTATAAATGCACCTGCACTGTGATAGTCTCAGAGGTCCGTTAAAAGCGCAGAGAGCATCATGAAGAACAAGGAACACACCAGGCAGGTCCGAGATACTGTTGTGAAGAAGTTTATAGCCGGATTTGGATACAAAAAGATTTCCCAAGCTTTAAACATCCCAAGGAGCACTGTGCAAGCGATAATATTGAAATGGAAGGAGTATCAGACCACTGCAAATCTACCAAGACCTGGCCGTCCCTCTAAACTTTCAGCTCATACAAGGAGAAGACTGATCAGAGATGCAGCCAAGAGGCCCATGATCACTCTGGATGAACTGCAGAGATCTACAGCTGAGGTGGGAGACTCTGTCCATAGGACAACAATCAGTCGTATATTGCACAAATCTGGCCTTTATGGAAGAGTGGCAAGAAGAAAGCCATTTCTTAAAGATATCCATAAAAACTGTCGTTTAAAGTTTGCCACAAGCCACCTGGGAGACACACCAAACATGTGGAAGAAGGTGCTCTGGTCAGATGAAACCAAAATTGAATTTGGCAACAATGCAAAACGTTATGTTTGGCGTAAAAGCAACACAGCTCATCACCCTGAACACTACATCCCCACTGTCAAACATGGTGGTGGCAGCATCATGGTTTGGGCCTGCTTTTCTTCAGCAGGGACAGGGAAGATGGTTAAAATTGATGGGAAGATGGATGTAGCCAAATACAAGACCATTCTGGAAGAAAACCTGATGGAGTCTGCAAAAGACCTGAGACTGGGACGGAGATTTGTCTTCCAACAAGACAATGATCCAAAACATAAAGCAAAATCTACAATGGAATGGTTCAAAAATAAACATATACAGGTGTTAGAATGGCCAAGTCAAAGTCCAGACCTGAATCCAATCGCTAATCTGTGGAAAGAACTGAAAACTGCTGTTCACAAAAAAATACAGTTTTATATCTTTATGTTTGAAGCCTGAAATGTGGCAAAAGGTCGCAAAGTTCAAGGGGGCCGAATACTTTCGCAAGGCACTGTATTTATTCCAATGCAACAGGTAAGCTCAATCAAGCACAGATAAACTATTTTAAATGATTTCAAATAGTATTTGAACCCAGGTCTGTAGTACAGTACTGAAGTTATGGCCCTAGAGTGTTGCTAGGCAATTGTTTGAGTTAAACTTTATTTATCCAGGCGAGTCAATTAAGAAGAACAAATTCTTATTTACATTGACGGCCTGGAAAAGAGACAGCAAGCTGAGAGCATGAAATAGGATTTTCCTCCACATTTCAAAGGGATTTTCTCTCCCCCAGATCAACATGGGAAAGTTGACTTAGGATGTTCTTGGGGGTATGGAAACTGATTTCACATAAGCATACCCAATGACATTGAAGTCTAGGGAGGCAGGTAGCCTAGTGGTTAGAGCGTTAGGCCAGTAACCTAAAGGTTGCTGCTTTGAATCCCAGAGCCAACAATGTGCCCTTGAGCAAGTCATTCTGGATAAGAGCATCTGCTAAAATGTTAAAAATCTGTGTTGCAAATGGCACCCTATGAAGTGCACTATTTTGGACCAGGGCCCATAGGAGATAGGGTGCCATTTGTGACACACATGAAGTCTCTGTGCAGCAGCATCAGGTTTTTAGACCACCTTCTCTTCTAAAGTCTGATTAATGTGAATCATCCAGCTAAAAACTGCATTTTCATCTGTCTACCCATATGGTATAGTTTATCTCCAGGTGTTTTTAAAGCAAAAAAAAATTGTTTAATGTCTTGTATCACCAACATTCTCTGAATGCTTTAGAAGGCCTCTCTGTATCTTACTGTAGCAAATCCCACTATCAGTGTATCCATCAGTAGAAAGTCCCTTTAGTCTGTTGGCCTATAGCGGAGTATTGGACCGTGGCTGTTATGGGCATAGTATCCTGTGGCATATATAAATCAGACGCAGATTTTACTGCTGCACACAAACCCACACGCAGGCTAGGGAGTGTCCCATAACACACCTAGAGGGAGTGTCCAGTAACCCACATCTAGTATTACTGAACAGCCTACAAACATGGCCTCTGTGTGGTTTTTGTGGTGCAGAGCTGGTTTCTTCTAGGCAGCAGAGCTGTGCAGGCCACAGAGGTAGAGCCCTCCATAAGACACTCAAGATCCTGTGTGGCTCTGCTGGTAAAAGTGTGGCACTTTTTAAAAACATATTGTGGTTGACCCAGTCAAATTAGTTTTAAGTATCCGCCCTGACCGAGTGGAATGGTATTCTGGAAAGAAATATACATACATGTTTGACATCACATTTGACCTTATCTAAACAGACAAGATCGAAGTGTGTAGCCTGTGGTGGTTCATTTCTTTACTATCAAATGAGGAGAGACAAACATATCACACAAGTCAGAGTTATACTTAAACTAAATCTTTAATAGTGAGAGCTTTGCAATAGCGATGGCTGGTCGACGAATCACCTTCTCTGATGATCCGTTGAGAGCGCCAACACAAAGGCTACTGAGATCTTTTATAGCAAAGATCCACCCCCTAGTCGACATAACAAACCACAGATGTTTGGAACAGGTCACAAGGTGAGGCTTTAGAAATGAGAAAGCAGTATCCCGTAGCCAGATAGCATTCGCTATATATTATCGTTCAGTTTGGCCCCTAAGACGAGGTTCCGATCTCAATCCTGGTACTCATAAAACAAAAATACTAACTCAACCAATGGCATAAATCAATTGTCAACTCCAGATACTCCCATCTCAAGTAAAAGCCCTTCTTTATCCCACTCCTGGACAAGCTCACTGAGGGGAGTGAGCCTCTAGGTCATACACTATCCCAGGATAAGTGCAACATCAGAGAGGACATACAATGGTTCCAGACACTGCCATACACCTCCCCCAATGCCAAAGGAGGGAGTGACTGGCGCACAGACATTGTGGAGACAAGTAATTGGTTCCCCATTAATCACGTCATCCCTTCACATGGTTTAAGAATAGGTAACACATTCACATATGAAGACAATGTTCTCTCCTGTCCTCTTCCCTTTCTGATATTCTGCATAGCACCAGGGACATGTGAAAGACAAGCCTGACCTCTCCCCTCTCTAGGCCCCAGGTGACTGGGCCCCAGCTGAAGGAAGAAGTGCAACTGCCAACACCAGAGTCCGAAGGGAAACATTCTAATAACGAGTATATCACATAAGCATGTTATGCAGATAAGACATCTGTCATGATGTTGGCCTGTGGGTAAGGTTTATGACCCCCCATAAATACCTTTCTCCCTTCTGTCTCTTGACTCTACTGAAGGACTGTTGAATAGCCTTTGTCATAGAGAGTCTGAGAACATCAAACAAGTGGGGGGAAAGGAACCACATTTCGGGTAATAGAACCAATTGAAAATATGTGTTGGTACTTAATGAATATGATGTCAGTTCAGTTGTCATCTGAAACATTATGACTGATGACAGGACGACATAAACTGTATCTGGGAAAGTCTACACATTCTAGTTATCAGATTCACATGGAATTGTTGTGCAATTTAATTGTTGAAATGTGACACTATTTGGGAAAAGATGAAATGTTATTTTAGCTTCCAAATGAGAGATTTGGGTTTTCATAAGGTTAGGGCTCTGCTCAATCAGTGGCCCGCCCCTGTGAAGACACATTGGGTTTCCATAAGGTTAGAGCTCTGCTCAATCAGTGGCCCGCCCCTGTGAAGAGACATGGGTTATAAACTATGAAACACACCCTCCTCTCCCTCCACTATATAAGCCCTTGATGACAATGTAACTATCTGTTCTGAGGACGTGAGGATGACGGTCCATACGTTGAAAAGGGCTAACATGTCAACTACAGAACTAAGCCAACCTCAGCTTGAGCTTTGGTTGTGAATAGTGTAAACTTTGAACTCTTATTCACTAAAGAAGTGAGACATCCTAGCCGTTGAGTTAGCAACAGCAGCTGTAAACGTGGGCTAGGAAAGGACGGACAACGTATCCAGTCTACCACACAACGACGATACTACAACGTACCCAAATTTACCACCAGTGACATTCTTCCGAGGACAGGATGATCTCTTTTGGCCAACACGGCCAGCATCTACGACCAACCTACCAAAGCGCAGCTCAGAGTCAATATTTATTGCATTTTCCTTTTCCAAATGGGCGGTAATTTAGAATGCATAAGATACTGTATTTACGATAGCACAGCTTCTCCCTTTGTTCTTCAGTCTTCTCGCTCTTTCACTCAAACCCAACCCCCTTTTCTTTGTGTAAACAGCTGTCATATCTGTTCCGTCCGCTAGGGACTTTTTCCTTTATGACATAATTTGCAATCAAGGTATGATTAATTCTGTGTATATGTAATTCTGTGTGATTAGTTAGGTATTTAGTAAATAAACAATTAAACCCAATTTTGTATTGCTGAAGAATTCTACAATGTTCAGATGAGACATAAGGTGACGATTAATATTGACTGCTTTTGATGTAAAATATGACTAGGTCTTTCAGAGTTTATTCGGAAGATAACAGCTCTATAAACACTCTTTCGTGGTGCCCCGACTTTCTAGTTAATTACATTTACATGATTAGCTCAATCAGGTAATATTAATTACAGAGAAAGGATTTTATAGAATAGCATGTCATATCACTTAATCCGGCATTGCCAAGACACAACACATCTTAATTATCTATGTTACACAACTAATTCTGATTCTTCCGCCACAAGCCTCCCCAAGTTACATGTCTCCCAGAGCCATACATAATATGTCTGTCATTTGCTGATGCCTTCCACATAATGTAAATATTTTCCTGCTCCTGCAGGGCCCAGGTTCCATGCTGGGTATAAGTTCATTGTTTATAGCCCAGAACGGGACCTCTCAGCCATACAAGTATGACACATAAACATGCTGGTAAATATTGACACTGACCAATAAAGAGTTACGTAATCTACCTCTGGGTGGCCAACTATGACCCCCGATCCACAGCTAGCTCAGAAAGGGACCTGAGAAGGATTTCAGCACCCCACTCACCCTCAGCGCCAGTCTCTGCAAAGCTCCCCACCCCTACCCTACACTACACTACCTTACCATACCATACACTACTCTAAACTACCATACCATACATTACCATACCATACCCGACCCTACTCTACACTACCATACCATACCCTACACCAACCCTACTCTACACTACCATACAATACAAGACACTACACTACCCTACACTATTCTACAGTCATGGCCAAAAGTTTTGAGAATGACACAAATATTAATTTCCACAAAGTTTGCTGCTTCAGTGTCTTTAGGTGTTTTTGTCAGATGTTACTATGGAATACTGAAGTATAATTACAGGCATTTCATAAGTATCAAAGGCTTTTATTGACAATTACATGAAGAGCTCACCTTGTCTCCTCCGGACAAGCTTTTTTTCCGGATGCCCCAAACAATCGGAAAGTGGATTCATCAGAAAAAATTACTTTACCCCAGTCCTCAGCAGTCCAATCCCTGTACATTTAGCAGAATATCAGTCTGTCCCTGATGTTTTTCCTGGAGGGAAGTGGCTTCTTTGCTGCCCTTCATGACACCAGGCCATCCTCTAAAAGTCTTCGCCTCACTGTGCATGCAGATGCACTCACACCTGCCTGCTGCCATTCCTGAGCAAGCTCTGTACTGGTGGTGCCCCGATCCCACAGCTGAATCAACTTTAGGAGATGGTCCTGGCGCTTGCTGGTCTTTCTTGGGCGCCCTGAAGCCTTCTTCACAACAATTGAACCACTCTCCTTGAAGTTCTTGATGATGCGATAAATAGTTGATTTAGGTGCAATCTTACTGGCAGCAATATCCTTGCCTGTGAAGCCCTTTTTGTGTAAAGCAATGATGACGACACATGTTTCCTTGAAGGTAACCATGGTTGACAGAGGAAGAACAATGATTCTAAGCACCACCCTCCTTTTGAAACTTCCAGTCTGTTATTCGAACTCAATCAGCATGACAGAGTGATCTCCAGCCTTGTCCTCGTCAACACTCACACCTGTGTTAATGAGAGAATCACTGACATGATGTCAGCAATTACAGCCTTAAAGAGATAACTGGCTGGTTGGTGCCCGGGCACACCGGGTACCGAACAGACCTGATGCCCTGACCACAGGGGATAGTGCTATAACCATCCGGCCTAGCCTGACTCCCTCATCTGTTTGTGCTGCCTTAATAACTCCCATGTCATTGTCACGTCAATGGACCCAGCAGGGACTGGACATACCTAACGGCCTGACCAAAAGGCTAGTGCCAGCGCCATCCACACCACAGGAGCACCAGCCTCTCCACTCCACTCCACCAGTCCTCTCCACTCTCACCTCTCCCTGTCTGTCCCCAGCCATCCCAACAACTGAGCCAACCCCTGTGGTCCAGCTATCCAGCCAAAGCTGCCTCTCCCCTCTCCTCCCCTCTCAGCCATCCCAACCACATAGCCATCCCTTCTGCTGTCCATCCAGCCATGTCCAAGCCACCATCCCTCCACCTCTCCAGCAAGGTCACCCTCTCCACTCCCCTCTCACCTCCCTCCACTCTCCTCTCTCTCCTCTCCCCTCCTCTCTTTCCCTGCATGGCTTATCTATCCCAGGCCTGAGCCCCTGGCCTGAGCCCCTAGCCTGAGCCCCTGGCCTGAGTCCCTGGCCTGATCACCTGGCCTGAGCCCCTGGCCTGATCACCTGGCCTGAGCCCCTGGCCTGATCACCTGGCCTGAGCCCCTGGCCTGACCACCTGGCCTGAGCACCTGGCCTGAGCCCCTGGCCTGATCACCTGGCCTGATCACCTGGCCTGATCACCTGGCCTGATCACCTGGCCTGAGCCCCTAGTAAGCCGGGGATGAGATGTGATGTGGTGTGGTGTGCTGTGGTGTGCTGTGGTGTGGTGTGCTGTGATGTGGTGTGCTGTGCTGTGGTGTGCTGTGCTGTGCTGTGGTGTGCTGTGCTGTGCTGTGGTGTGCTGTGTTGTGGTGTGCTGTGCTGTGGTGTGTTGTGGTGTGCTGTGCTGTGCTGTGCTGTGCTGTGCTGTGCTGTGCTGTGCTGTGCTGTGGTGTGCTGTGGTGTGCTGTGCTGTGGTGTGCTGTGCTCTCGTGTGCTGTGCTGTGCCTCTTGATTTCTCTATTCCTCTCATCACCTGTCTGTTGCAGCTGTCAGCAGCTCTCCAGCCCTGTATTTAAAGAGAGACACACAATAAGCCCCCTACTTAATAATAATCATCAACTTGATACAATAATTATTTGCCTGCCATTGTATACAAACACAGATACACACCATTCCAGAGGCTTTAGGCAGTCCATTTTCAGTTAGCTGTCAGATGATCTGTTTGAGGTGGTCACAGAGGTGCACAGCAGAGGGACAATGAGGTTGTGTGTGTGAAGCACAGCACTGTTGCAGCAGCCGGCTATAATAAGGATGTAGACAATGTGTGACAGCTCTTACGGCTCCTATGGTTGCCAGTCTAGAAATATATCCCCTGGTGTCTTGAGGCCTAGCCAACCTAAAGGCAATCTGACCATCCCAATGACACACTGAGACAGACTATTGTAGAATAATAGTGAAGGTATCAAAACTATGAAATAACACACATGGATTCATGTAGTAACCAAAAAAGTGGTTACTACAGGACAGTGTGTGTTTGTGTGTTTGCACGATGGCACCATCTCTGGCCTTGACATGCAGTTCAACCCCCTTCTGCAGACATGTCTCTCATCATGTCTGGTATAATACAACTCTCCTTCCGTGGCCTCCAATTGCTCTTAAATACAAGTAAAACTAAATGCATGCTCTTCAACCGATCGCTACCTGCACCTACCCGCCTGTCCAACATCACTACTCTGGACGGCTCTGACTTAGAATACGTGGACAACTACAAATACTTAGGTGTCTGGTTAGACTGTAAACTCTCCTTCCAGACCCATATCAAACATCTCCAATCCAAAGTTAAATCTAGAATTGGCTTCCTATTTCGCAACAAAGCATCCTTCACTCATGCTGCCAAACATACCCTTGTAAAACTGACCATCCTACCAATCCTCGACTTTGGCGATGTCATTTACAAAATAGCCTCCAATACCCTACTCAACAAATTGGATGCAGTCTATCACAGTGCAATCCGTTTTATCACCAAAGCCCCATATACTACCCACCATTGCGACCTGTACGCTCTCGTTGGCTGGCCCTCGCTTCATACTCGTCGCCAAACCCACTGGCTCCATGTCATCTACAAGACCCTGCTAGGTAAAGTCCCCCCTTATCTCAGCTCGCTGGTCACCATAGCATCTCCCACCTGTAGCACACGCTCCAGCAGGTATATCTCTCTATTCACCCCCAAAACCAATTCTTTCTTTGGCCGCCTCTCCTTCCAGTTCTCTGCTGCCAATGACTGGAACGAACTACAAAAATCTCTGAAACTGGAAACACTTATCTCCCTCTCTAGCTTTAAGCACCAACTGTCAGAGCAGCTCACAGATTACTGCACCTGTACATAGCCCACCTATAATTTAGCCCAAACAACTACCTCTTTCCCAACTGTATTTAATTAATTAATTAATTTTGCTCCTTTGCACCCCATTATTTTTATTTCTACTTTGCACATTCTTCCATTGCAAAACTACCATTCCAGTGTTTTACTTGCTATATTGTATTTACTTTGCCACCTTTCTTTGCCTTTTTTACCTTTACCTCCCTTCTCACCTCATTTGCTCACATTGTATATAGACTTGTTTATACTGTATTATTGACTGTATGTTTGTTTTACTCCATGTGTAACTCTGTGTCGTTGTATCTGTCAAACTGCTTTGCTTTATCTTGGCCAGGTCGCAATTGTAAATGAGAACTTGTTCTCAACTTGCCTACCTGGTTAAATAAAGGTAAAATAAATAAAAATAATCACATGACTGGAGCCTGCAGTCATGACGGCTGGAGCTGGGTAATCTCTGACTGTGGAGGAGTCAGAGGAGAAGAGAACAAGGGAACTGAGGCCTAGATTAGGGCCAGTTGTAATGTGGTATTGTTAGGGAAAACAGACAGACTACTGCCTCACAGTATTTCCTGATCAGTGGTCAGATCACCTGTTACATTATTCCTCTCCTCTCTATCCACTGTAAGCCTGTCTGCAACCTGCCATCCCGTCTCCTATTCCGGACGCCGAAACTGTGTGTTTGTGTGTGTGTGTGCACCTTGGTGCGTGTGTGTATCCAGGTGTGCTATATTAGTGTGTCAAGATGTTCTACTCCGTCTGTGTCCATTGTCATAATGTTATATTCACCCGTTGGTGTGATGACAGCTAAATTCACACATCGAAACATATGTTAACATTGCCAAAGCAAGTGAGGTAGATAATATACAAAAGTGAAATAAACAATACAAATGAACATTAAACATTACACTCACAGAAGCTCCAAAAGTATAAGGACATTACAAATGTCATATTATGTATATATACAGTGTTGTAACTATGTACAAATGATTAAAGTACAAATGGGAAAATAAACAAGCATAAATATGGGTTGTATTTACAATGGTGTTTGTTCTTCACTGGTTTACCTTTTCTTGTGGCAACAGGTCACAAATCTTGCTGCTGTGATGGCACACTGTGGAATTTCACCCAGTAGATATGGGAGTTCACAGAAATTGGGTTTGTTTTCGAATTCTTTGTGGATCTGTGTAATCTGAGGGAAATATGTGTCTCTAATATGGTCGTACATTGGGCAGGAGTTTAGGAAGTGCAGCTCAGTTTCCACCTAATTTTGTGGGCAGTGTGCACATAGCCTGTCTTCTCTTGAGAGCCATGTCTGCCTACTGCGGCCTTTCTCAATAGCAAGGCTATGCTCACTGTACATAGTCAAAGCTTTCCTTAAGTTTGGGTCAGTCACAGTGGTCAGCTATTCTGCCACTGTGTACTCTCTTTTTAGGGCCAAATAGCATTCTAGTTTGCTCTGTTTTTTTGTTAAATCAAAATCAAATCAAATCAAATTTATTTATATAGCCCTTCGTACATCAGCTGATATCTCAAAGTGCTGTACAGAAACCCAGCCTAAAACCCCAAACAGCAAGCAATGCAGGTGTAGAAGCACGGTGGCTATGAAAAACTCCCTAGAAAGGCCAATACCTAGGAAGAAACCTAGAGAGGAACCAGGCTATGTGGGGTGGCCAGTCCTCTTCTGACTGTGCCGGGTGGAGATTATAACAGAACATGGCCAAGATGTTCAAATGTTCATAAATGACCAGCATGGTCGAATAATAATAAGGCAGAACAGTTGAAACTGGAGCAGCAGCACAGTCAGGTGGAAGTTGAAACTGGAGCAGCAGCATGGCCAGGTGGACTGGGGACAGCAAGGAGTCATCATGTCAGGTAGTCCTGGGGCATGGTCCTAGGGCTCAGGTCAGTTGAAACTGGAACAGCAGCATGGCCAGGTGGACTGGGGACAGCAAGGAGTCATCATGTCAGGTAGTCCTGGGGCATGGTCCTAGGGCTCAGGTCCTCCGAGAGAGAGAAAGAAAGAGAGAAGGAGAGAATTAGAGAACGCACACTTAGATTCACACAGGACACCGAATAGGACAGGAGAAGTACTCCAGATATAACAAACTGACCCCAGCCCCCCGACACATAAACTACTGCAGCATAAATACTGGAGGCTGAGACAGGAGGGGTCAGGAGACACTGTGGCCCCATCCGAGGACACCCCCGGACAGGGCCAAACAGGAAGGATATAACCCCACCCACTTTGCCAAAGCACAGCCCCCACACCACTAGAGGGATATCTTCAACCACCAACTTACCATCCTGAGACAAGGCTGAGTATAGCCCACAAAGATCTCCGCCACGGCACAACCCAAGGGGGGGGGCGCCAACCCAGACAGGATGACCACAACAGTGAATCAACCCACTCAGGTGACGCACCCCCTCCAGGGACGGCATGAGAGAGCCCCAGCAAGCCAGTGACTCAGCCCCTGTAATAGGTTTAGAGGCAGAGAATCCCAGTGGAAAGAGGGGAACCGGCCAGGCAGAGACAGCAAGGGCGGTTCGTTGCTCCAGAGCCTTTCCGTTCACCTTCCCACTCCTGGGCCAGACTACACTCAATCATATGACCCACTGAAGAGATGGGTCTTCAGTAAAGACTTAAAGGTTGAGACCGAGTTTGCGTCTCTGACATGGGTAGGCAGACCGTTCCATAAAAATGGAGCTCTATAGGAGAAAGCCCTGCCTCCAGCTGTTTGCTTAGAAATTCTAGGGACAATTAGGAGGCCTGCGTCTTGTGACCGTAGCGTACGTGTAGGTATGTACGGCAGGACCAAATCAGAGAGATAGGTAGGAGCAAGCCCATGTAATGCTTTGTAGGTTAGCAGTAAAACCTTGAAATCAGCCCTTGCTTTGACAGGAAGCCAGTGTAGAGAGGCTAGCACTGGAGTAATATGATCAAATTTTTTGGTTCTAGTCAGGATTCTAGCAGCCGTATTTAGCACTAACTGAAGTTTATTTAGTGCTTTATCCGAGTAGCCGGAAAATAGAGCATTGCAGTAGTCTAACCTAGAAGTGACAAAAGCATGGATAAATTTTTCTGCATCATTTTTGGACAGAAAGTTTCTGATTTTTGCAATGTTACGTAGATGGAAAAAAGCTGTCCTCGAAATGGTCTTGATATGTTCTTCAAAAGAGAGATCAGGGTCCAGAGTAACGCCGAGGTCCTTCACAGTTTTATTTGAGACGACTGTACAACCATTAAGATTAATTGTCAGATTCAACAGAAGATCTCTTTGTTTCTTGGGACCTAGAACAAGCATCTCTGTTTTGTCCGAGTTTAATAGTAGAAAGTTTGCAGCCATCCACTTCCTTATGTCTGAAACACATGCTTCTAGCGAGGGCAATTTTGGGGCTTCACCATGTTTCATTGAAATGTACAGCTGTGTGTCATCCACATAGCAGTGAAAGTTTACATTATGTTTTCGAATAACATCCCCAAGAGGTAAAATATATAGTGAAAACAATAGTGGTCCTAAAACGGAACCTTGAGGAACACCGAAATTTACAGTTGATTTGTCAGAGGACAAACCATTCACAGAGACAAACTGATATCTTTCCGACAGATATGATCTAAACCAGGCCAGAACATGTCCGTGTAGACCAATTTGGGTTTCCAATCTCTCCAAAAGAATGTGGTGATCGATGGTATCAAAAGCAGCACTAAGGTCTAGGAGCACGAGGACAGATGCAGAGCCTCGGTCCGATGCCATTAAAATGTCATTTACCACCTTCACAAGTGCCGTCTCAGTGCTATGATGGGGTCTAAAACCAGACTGTAGCATTTCGTATACATTGTTTGTCTTCAGGAAGGCAGTGAGTTGCTGCGCAACAGCCTTCTCTAAAATTTTTGAGAGGAATGGAAGATTCGATATAGGCCGATAGTTTTTTATATTTTCTGGGTCAAGGTTTGGCTTTTTCAAGAGAGGCTTTATTACTGCCACTTTTAGTGAGTTTGGTACACATCCAGTGGATAGAGAGACGTTTATTATGTTCAACATAGGAGGGCCAAGCACAGGAAGCAGCTCTTTCAGTAGTTTAGTTGGAATAGGGTCCAGTATGCAGCTTGAAGGTTTAGAGGCCATGATTATTTTCATCATTGTGTCAAGAGATATAGTACTAAAACACTTGAGCGTCTCTCTTGGTCCTAGGTCCTGGCAGAGTTGTGCAGACTCAGGACAACTGAGGTTTGGAGGAATACACAGGTTTAAAGAGGAGTCCGTAATTTGCTTTCTAATAATCATAATCTTTTCCTCAAAGAAGTTCATGAATTTATCACTGCTAAAGTGAAAGTCATCCTCTCTTGGGGAATGCTGCTTTTTAGTTAGCTTTGCGACAGTATTAAAAAGGAATTTCGGATTGTTCTTATTTTCCTCAATTAAGTTAGAAAAATAGGATGATCGAGCAGCAGTAAGGGCTCTACGGTACTGCACGGTACCGTCCTTCCAAGCTAGTCGGAAGACTTCCAGTTTGGTGTGGCGCCATTTCCGTTCCAATTTTCTGGAAGCTTGCTTCAGAGCTCGGGTATTTTCTGTGTACCAGGGAGCTAGTTTCTTATGAGAATTTTTTTTTGTTTTTAGGGGTGCAACTGCATCTAGGGTATTGCGCAAGGTTAAATTGAGATCCTCAGTTAGGTGGTTAACTGATTTTTGTCCTCTGGCGTCCTTGGGTAGGCAGAGGGAGTCTGGAAGGGCATCAAGGAATCTTTGTGTTGTCTGTGAATTTATAGCACGACTTTTGATGTTCCTTGGTTGGGGTCTAAGCAGATTATTTGTTGCAATTGCAAATGTAATAAAATGGTGGTCCGATAGTCCAGGATTATGAGGAAAAACATTAAGATCCACCACATTTATTCCATGGGACAAAACTAGGTCCAGCGTATGACTGTGACAGTGAGTGGGTCCAGAGACATGTTGGACAAAACCCACTGAGTCGATGATGGCTCCGAAAGCCTTTTGGAGTGGGTCTGTGGACTTTTCCATGTGAATATTAAAGTCACCAAAGATTAGAATATTATCTGCTATGACTACAAGGTCCGATAGGAATTCAGGGAACTCAGTTAGAAACGCTGTATATGGCCCAGGAGGCCTGTAAACAGTAGCTATAAAAAGTGATTGAGTAGGCTGCATAGATTTCATGACTAGAAGCTCAAAAGACGAAAATGTCATTTTTTTTTTGTAAATTGAAATTTGCTATCGTAAATGTTAGCAACACCTCCGCCTTTGCGGGATGCACGGGGGATATGGTCACTAGTGTAGCCAGGAGGTGAGGCCTCATTTAAAACAGTAAATTCATCAGGCTTAAGCCATGTTTCAGTCAGGCCAATCACATCAAGATTATGATCAGTGATTAGTTCATTGACTATAATTGCCTTTGAAGTAAGGGATCTAACATTAAGTAGCCCTATTTTGAGATGTGAGGTATCATGATCTCATTCAGTAATGACAGGAATGGAGGTGGTCTTTATCCTAGTGAGATTGCTAAGGCGAACACCGCCATGTTTAGTTTTGCCCAACCTAGGTCGAGGCACAGACACGGTCTCAATGGTGATAGCTGAGCTGACTACACTGACTGTGCTAATGGCAGACTCCACTATGCTGGCAGGCTGGCTAACAGCCTGCTGCCTGGCCTGCACCCTATTTCATTGTGGAGCTAGAGGAGTTAGAGCCCTGTCTATGTTGGTAGATAAGATGAGAGCACCCCTCCAGCTAGGATGGAGTCCGTCACTCCTCAGCAGGTCAGGCTTGGTCCTGTTTGTGGGTGAGTCCCAGAAAGAGGGCCAATTATCTACAAATTCTAACTTTTGGGAGGGGCAGAAAACAGTTTTCAACCAGCGATTGAGTTGTGAGACTCTGCTGTAGAGCTCATCACTCCCCCTAACTGGGAGGGGGCCAGAGACAATTACTCGATGCCGACACATCTTTCTAGCTGATATGCACGCAGAAGCTATGTTGCGCTTGGTGATTTCTGACTGTTTCATCCTAACATCGTTGGTGCCGACGTGGATAACAATATCTCTATACTCTCTACACTCGCCAGTTTTAGCTTTAGCCAGCACCATCTTCAGATTAGCCTTAACGTCGGTAGCCCTGCCCCCGGGTAAACAGTGTATGATCGCTGGATGATTCGCTTTAAGTCTAATACTGCGGGTAATGGAGTCGCCAATGACTAGAGTTTTCAATTTGTCAGAGCTAATGGTGGGAAGCTTCGGCATCTCAAACCCCGTAACGGGAGGAGTAGAGACCAGAGAAGAATCGGCCTCTGACTCCGACCCGCTGCTTAATGGGGAAAACCGGTTGAAAGTTTCTGTCGGCTGAATGAGCGACACCGGTTGAGCGTTCCTACAGCATTTCCTTCCAGAAACCGTGAGAAAGTTGTCCGGCTGCGGGGACTGTGCCAGGGGATTTACACTACTATCTGTACTTACTGGTGCCACAGACGCTGTTTCATCCTTTCCTACACTGAAATTACCCTTGCCTAACGATTGCGTCTGAAGCTGGGCTTGCAGCACAGCTTTCCTCGCCGTAAGGCGAGTACAGCGGCTGCAATTAGAAGGCATCATGTTAATGTTACTACTTAGCTTCGGCTGTTGGAGGTCCTGACGAATCGTGTCCAGATAAAGCATCCGGAGTGAAAAAGTTGAGGAAAAAAATATATATATATGAACGGTAATTAAAAAGTGAAAACCGTAAAGTTGTCAGGTAGCAAAACAGGTTGGCAACAAAACGCACAGCAACTCGAAAACAAGCCTGCAAGTTGTGACCGGAAATGACGTCAGACGTTCAAATTTGATGTTCCTTTCTTGTTAATTCTTTCCAATGTGTCAAGTAATTATCTTTTTGTTTTCTCATGATTTGTCTAATTGTGCTGCTGTCCTGGGGCTCTGTGTGATGTGTTTGTGTTTGTGAACAGAGCCCCAAGACCAGCTTGCTTAGGGGTGTTAGTATAATTTAATTATGCCAATGTGCTTTCATCAATTGAAAGCCCTTAATCTATTTTATGAGAATTTGTAAGATTCCTTGTTTGCATAAAATAGACGCAGACCAGTCTTTAAATAATAGGTAATAGAATTTATTCTCGGAGCGTGCATTGCATCAGTTTAAATACAGATCATGACGTCATTTCACTGCCTTAACCCGAACCCCCTCCTGTCGACCGGGACAAAGTAAAGTGAAAAGTTCATTCTAACTTACTAGCACACTCCCAGATAACCTTTGACCCCTCAACATTATCGATCACCACTGAACTGACAGTTTTAATTAACAGAAACCCTAGAAATGCACTCACTGCCTTATCTAAAAACCCCAGAGCTACGTTTCAGTTGGGTCAACCATAGGCTAATGACCTTATGTGTTTACACAGTCCACAACCCATTTGTTCCTGCCCAGTTGGAATGGTTTTATTACTCCTTTCTCCTGTCCCACAATTCCTTCTTATGAACTCATATTGTTAATCAGATATAATATAACAGAGTATAAGTTTACTTACAGTTCCATTTAAAATGATTTGTTCAGTCATATTAATCAGAATTTCCTAACAAGGGGACTCTTCTCCAGGTTCATCTTTCTGTACACGGAAGATATTTTTGCATTTTTGTGAATTCTTGGTTGGTGACAGACCTCACAACCATAAAGGACAATGGGTTATATAACTGATTTAAGTATTTTTAGCCAGATCCTAATTGGTATGTCAAATTTGATGTTCCTTTTGATGGCATAGAATGCCCTTCTTGCCTTGTCTCTCAGATCGTTCACAGCTTTGTGGAAGTTACCTGTGGCGCTGATGTTTAGGCCAAGGTATGTATAGTTCTTTGTGTGCTCTAGGGCAATGGTGTCTAGATGGAATTTGTATTTGTGGTCCAGGCGACTGGGCCTTTTTTGGAACACCATTATTTTGGTCTTACTGAGATTTACTGTCAGGGCCCAGGTCTGGCAGAATCTGTCCAGAATATCTAGGTGCTGCTGTGGGCCCTCCTTGGTTGGGGACAGTAGCACCAGATCATCAGCAAACAGTAGATATTTGACTTCAGATTCTAGTAGGGTGAGTCCGGGTGCTGCAGACTTTTCTAGTGCCTTCGCCAATTTGTTGATATATATGTTGAAGAGGGTGGGGCTTAAGCTGCATCCCTGTCTCACCCCACTGCCCTGTGGGAGGAAATGTGTGTATTCTTTGCCTATTTTAACCACACACTTGCTGTTTGTGTACATGGATTTCATAATGTCACTCACTCACTCACTCGCTCGCTCACTCGCTCACTCACTCGCTCACTCGCTCTTTCTCTCCTCTCTCTCTCTCCAGAGCCAGGCAGATGCCCACTACAAAGGCAACCGCCATGCACGGAGAGTCAAAGGCATCGAGACCTCCAAGAGTCGCCCCCAGGAGGGTGACAAGTCGGGCCGACCTGTCTCCCTCACCTCCTCTCCATCCCTCCCTGGTGAACCCCCTACCTCCACCCCTGACATCAGCGACCCCTGTAACCCAGGTAATCATAGAGGAGAGAGACCTGCAATGCCTCCTAGCACTTACATGTAGGTGGAGGCTTTCTCCTTCTGGAACTTACTGGAGAAATACTAAAATAGGTAGGTAGGTAGGTAGGTTTGTAAGACTGGGTTCTGAACAGATAGTTCAGGGCTTCTGCTCTTTTCTATAACCTGTAGGGAACACAATATGGCCTATATTTGGCATGTAGGTTTCTCAACTATTGGGGGGCACACATTGTGATATGGGGGAGGGGAATGGGCAGAGTATATGCAAATGAAATATGGAGTATTTACTCTTTAAAAAAGTTTTTACGGACAGTAGTGTTTTGCATTTACTACGGTGTTTGTTTGTCCATAATACCGTAGTATTCACTATAGTATTTTCTACATGAACTGACCACTATGTGCTGAGGGAGATATGAATAGCTCTTCACAAATATGAAGGAATAACAATTATAAATGAATAACAAGTATTTTGTTCTGCTCCTCTATGGCTCCTGTCTCTGTGTTTTATCTGACCTTGGCTAAAGGCCGTAGTCTGCTCCTCTCACATTCCCACCAGAACAGCAGTGTCAGCACCACCGACTCAGGCCCAGATCTCTTCTATCATTGCTTTCCCACTGACCCTGAAATGACAAATATGCCAGAGAGAAGCTGAGACTCACTCAGGACTTCGAAACAGGAGCTATATTTGGCTCTACATTCTTGCAGAACCTAGTTGAAATAGTTTAGAAATACATTCCTTTCTTTCTCCCTTGAAGTAACCACTGATCTGACATGACACTACATTGGTGAAAGCTGTGTTATGGAAACCCCTTGATGTCACCTCTCATTTCAGATTAGGGATTATTTTTAGGGAGGGAACAAGCAAGGAAGTAAGTACTAATTTTGAGTAGTACAGTTTTGGAACAGCACCTTTGAACAGAGACGGCAGAGTAGCACCATCACCACCGAAACGCTAGAGTAGCACATCGTATCATGGAAAAGATTCCCTGCCAACAAGCAGGTTGATCTGGGGACAACAGCATGTGCTGTTGGACCTGAAATGATGCTCTTGAGTTCTCTGACTTCTTTGAAGGAATCTTCTGTACTAGTAATGCTAAGAAGAAAAGGCTTCTAGAATGTCTGTCCTGTTTTAGTAGTCTGGTCCCAGATCTGTTTGTGCTGACTTTTCAACTCCTATGTCATTCCGATCGTCATTGTCACGTGGAGTTGGCAAGACAGCACAAACAGATCTGGGACAAGGCTACCTATTTGGAGGTTGACCTCAGAGAAACAGGTGACTTATATAAATAATGGCACCATGACTCAGCAGCTTTTCTTGGCCACTTCATTTCGGACCCCCTGGTCGTGTGTTTATAATTATGGGTTGTGTTTGACTGTGTATTAGAATGTGATTTGTTACACAGTCAAAATCAACTGTGGGGTCTGGGAGGACAGAAAGGCGAGAGGGTGCTAAATGACTAGTGAGACAGAAGGAGAGAGGGGGCTAAATGACTAGTGAGACAGAAGGAGAGAGGGGGCTAAATGACTAGTGAGACAGAAGGAGAGAGGGTGCTAAATGACTAGTGAGACAGAAGGAGAGAGGGGGCTAAATGACTAGTGAGACAGAAGGAGAGAGGGTGCTAAATGACTAGTGAGACAGAAGGAGAGAGGGTGCTAAATGACTAGTGAGACAGAAGGAGAGAGGGAGTAGATGGAGGGAGAGAGAGGAATATCATGTGAGTGGAGGAGAATAAGACAGGTTACTGTAGCTGTCTGATGACATTTATTGGTATGGAAAGATCACAGCTGATCTCAGTTCAATAGTTTCATCTAGACCAGAATGACCCAAATGCAGACTGTGTTGAAGTAACAATGTTTATTACAGCAACAGGGGCAGGCAAACGACAGGTCAAGGCAGTCAGGGGTCGATATTCCAGAGTAGTGGGGCAAAGGTTTAGGACTGCAGGCAGGCTCAGGGTCAGGTCAGGCAGAGTGGTGAGGCAGGCGGGCTCAGAGACAGGACAGGCAGAGTGGTGAGGCAGGCGGGCTCAGAGACAGGTCAGGCAGAGTGGTCAGGCAGGCTGGCTCAGAGACAGGACAGGCAGAGTGGTGAGGCAGGCGGGCTCAGAGACAGGACAGGCAGAGTGGTCAGGCAGGCAGGCTCAGAGACAGGACAGGCAGAGTGGTGAGGCAGGCGGGCTCAGAGACAGGACAGTCAGAGTGGTCAGGCAGGCGGGCTCAGAGACAGGACAGGCAGAGTGGTGAGGCAGGCGGGCTCAGAGACAGTACAGGCAGAGTGGTCAGGCAGGCGGGCTCAGAGACAGGACAGGCAGAGTGGTGAGGCAGGCGGGCTCAGAGACAGGACAGGCAGAGTGGTCAGGCAGGCGGGCTCAGAGACAGGACAGGCAGAGTGGTGAGGCAGGCGGGCTCAGAGACAGGACAGGCAAGGGTCAAAACCAGGAGGGCGAGATAAGACGGACTGGGAAATGCAGGAGCTGAGACAAAAACACTGGTTGACCTGACAAACCAGACGGACCGGCAACAGACAAACATAAGGGGGTGGGGACAATGGGGAGATGGGCGACACCTGGAGTGGGGTGAAGACAAGCACATGGACAGGTGAAACAGATCAGGGCATGACACTAATGTAATTTGGTGCTGTTGGTGTGACAGATGGGTTATTAGAGACAGAGGGCACTGTGGAGGGTGTGGCTGTTTCTCTCTCTCTCCTCTCTCTTTCTGCTTCAGTCTCTGTCCATCTCCTCTCCTCACCAACCGGAACTTTCCATTCCCTCACTGTCACCAGTCTCACTCTGTCTGTCTCTCCATCCCTCCCTGGATCAAAAACACTTAGGAATGAAAGAACAGGGGAAAATGTTCAATCTGGCCACGGTGGCATTTGAAAAGGTTATACTGAGTACCGAACACTGTTTACCAGACAATTTCACCATGGGAACACAGAGCAGGTGTCATTAAACAAAGCTGAAAGAATAACATAGACATTGATAAAGACCGAGACCATGAGACATTATTCAGTGTTATAACTCCGAACCTCAAGATTGTGTCTGGATGCCTTTCTTCTCCCCACATGTTTTTATATCTTTCCTGTGGCTTTGTCCCACTGACACCCAAGCACCAATACCATTTCCACACTACTGGGCCAAATGGAGCCGAGCCAAACTGAGCTGTACTGGGCTGGCCTGCCTACGTATTCCACCATAGCTGCTGGAACCATATTTGAAATGACAATGTGAAAATAACATATCCGAGCCAGCACAGTACAGTGTCGGGACGCCACAATCATGTAAAATGTTTATGAGGGCAGTCTGGCCGCCTCTCTGCTTCACAGGGTGACATTTAGCCTGTAGTCCTTAAGTCACACAGTAGTGTCCTGCCTTCAGCACAGTCCGGCCCTCAGCCCAGTCCCGCCCTCAGCCCAGTCCAGCTCACAGCCCAGTCCAGCCCTCAGCCCAGTCCAGCCCTCAGCCCAGTCCAGCTCACAGCCCAGTCCAGCCCTCAGCCCAGTCCAGCCCTCAGTCCAGCTTGCTCTCTATTGACCCCAGAGCTCTAAAGGGAGTAGAGAGCTGACCCCAGAGCTCTAAAGGGAGTAGAGAGCTGACCCCAGAGCTCTAAAGGGAGTAGAGAGCTGACCCCAGAGCTCTAAAGGGAGTAGAGAGCTGAACCCAGAGCTCTAAAGGGAGTAGAGAGCTGAACCCAGAGCTCTAAAGGGAGTAGAGAGCTGAACCCAGAGCTCTAAAGGGAGTAGAGAGCTGAACCCAGAGCTCTAATGGGAGTAGAGAGCTGAACCCAGAGCTCTAAAGGGAGTAGAGAGCTGAACCCAGAGCTCTAATGGGAGTAGAGAGCTGAACCCAGAGCTCTAATGGGAGTAGAGAGCTGAACCCAGAGCTCTAAAGGGAGTAGAGAGCTGAACCCAGAGCTCTAAAGGGAGTAGAGAGCTGACCCCAGAGCTCTAAAGGGAGTAGAGAGCTGAACCCAGAGCTCTAAAGGGAGTAGAGAGCTGACCCCAGAGCTCTAAAGGGAGTAGAGAGCTGAACCCAGAGCTCTAAAGGGAGTAGAGAGCTGAACCCAGAGCTCTAATGGGAGTAGAGAGCTGAACCCAGAGCTCTAATGGGAGTAGAGAGCTGAACCCAGAGCTCTAATGGGAGTAGAGAGCTGAACCCAGAGCTCTAAAGGGAGTAGAGAGCTGAACCCAGAGCTCTAAAGGGAGTAGACAGCTGAACCCAGAGCTCTAAAAGGGAGTAGAGAGCTGAACCCAGAGCTCTAAAAGGGACAGTAGAGCTGAACCCAGAGTTCTAAAGGGGACTGGAGAGTTGAACCCAGAGCTCTAAAGGGAGTAGAAAACTGAACCCAAAGCTTTAAATGGAGTAGAAAACTGAACCCAAAGCTCGAAAGGGGACTTGAGAGCTGTACCCAGAGCCCTAAAGGGGACTTGAGAGCTGTACCCAGAGCCCTAAAGGGGACTGGAGAGCTGAACCCAGAGCTCTAAAGGGGACTGGAGAGCTGAACCCAGAGCTCTAAAGGGGACTGGAGAGCTGAACCCAGAGCTCTAAAGGGGACTGGAGAGCTGAACCCAGAGCTCTAAAGGGGACTGGAGAGCTGAACCCAGCCAAGCTGTACTGATCTGGCCAGGTTATTCATTCACCATAGTTTCTAGAACTATGGGTTCGGCACAATAGTGTTTAAGAGGCCAGTCTGACAATCTCTGTAGCCTACAGCCATGCAGTCACTCAATGAACGAGGCTCTGAGAGACTCCCCAGAGGGAAGGAGAGACAAAACAAGCCTGCCATGATCTAACTGTGAAATAATTATTTTTTCCATCAAAGACTTTCTTGTGACACTGGACCCTCAGCCATATCCCTGGCCGTTAGTGTGTGTGTGTGTGTTGTTAGTCTGAGTCAGAGGTGGGACAGAGGCCAGGCGGAGAGAGGAGAGAGGGCACCCTGCAGCATAATGAATCATGCTGAGTGTTCATTAGAACACACATCAGCCAGAGGAGAGAAGAGGGCTGGAGGGTTAGGGTACACAGGGGATAAATACCACTCCTGTCTCCTCCTGTAACCACAATACCTGACCACACACATCAGCCAGAGGAGAGGAGAGGGCTGGAGGGTTAGGGTACACAGGGGATAAATACCACTCCTGTCTCCTCCTGTAACCACAATACCTGACCACACACATCAGCCAGAGGAGAGGAGAGGGCTGGAGGGACACAGGCTCCCTGCCTACCCTGTTACACCAATGCCTGACCATACACACTGGGTACCATACCCCTAGAGCCATAACACGGCTGGGTGGAGGAGGGCTGGATGGGGCCCCCTTCCTCCCCTATAGCCTACCTAAAGGAACACCTGAACATACACTGAGGATACACCCTACCCCAACACACCCACCTGGTAACTGGCACTGACGTGCGTGGTGGAGGGATCAGAGGTGGCGACGAGGAGTGTGTATGTACACGGCACACGCAGGTTCTATGTGGTGTCATTTTCAGTGCGTGAAGTCCTATTTTCCTGGGAAACGAGTGGAATTGAAAGCACTCAACAACAGCTTTATCATTTGATACATCGAGAAGAGACAACAGCTTTTTTATTTGGCCGTCTGAATCGAATACAAGTCGGTAGGCTACCTCTTCAGGGAGAGACCGACATGGATACAGTAACAGAACAATCATCCAATGATCAGGCTCCATACAGTCTGCGTCCGGATTGGCACCATACTCCTTATGTGCACTACTATTGACTATGGCATCGCTCCGGTCAGAAGCAGTGCACTATGGGAAATGAGACTAGGGGGCTCTGGTCAACAGTAGTGCACTATACAATTAGTGAGAGCAGAGAAGTACTATGACACTTCAAAAGAGAAAACATGTCTGTTGAAGTTACAGTGTTGTCCCCAGACATATATACAGTATATGCCATGTGTTCGTACAGTATATCATTATATATGTTATTGGCTCTGTCCCTGGTTTCAGGCCTGCTTCCTCCAATCCCCATATATAATTGCTATAGTAACACTAGACAATGATAAGGTCATACTGAATACTAAAATACTTCCCCATAATGGCAGGCCAGTGTTTTGCTTTTGGAGTCCTTTATATTAGTGAGTTAAAATTAGCTTAAAATGGGGTTTGTGTGATCTCAGAACCAGCCAGTGTATTGTAGTTGAAGGGCTTGGGTTGGGTAAGGATGTGTTTGGTTACATGTTAAAAGGAAACATTTTGACTTTGCTTCACCACATACATACCTGAAAGGCATCATCGAAAGTCTATTGTAAACACTTCATTGTTTTAGTTACACACTTTTACTCAGAAAAACAAGCCTGTTTAGATTTTGTGCCAACACTGCATTTCATTTGACATCATATTTTTTCATATCATATTTTTACTCTCTCCGTTTCTAGATGAACCACGCCTCTCTCTGCCACCACCTCTCATGGCCCCGCCTGGGCCCCTACCCCCCCTGCCTCCCCTCTCCACCCACGACTCCCCCCTTGCCCCCTCCGTGTATCCCATGCTGACCACCCCCACCCTCACGCCTTCTCCCCTTCTCCCCTCATCCTCTGACTCCCCCGTGGGTTTCAACACCACCATCCCTGAGCAGAGTGGTGTTCCAGTGGCCCCTGTGGCTCCCGGGGCCCCAGCCGGCCCAGAGACAGAGGAGGACAAGGTCAAGAAGCTCCTCTACTGCTCACTGTGCAAAGTGTCCGTCAACTCCCTCTCACAGCTGGAGGCTCACAACAAAGGTACATAGCTTAGAGTATGGGTGTGTGGTATGGTGGCCACGGAAAACATGAACAAAGGCTCCAATAACACCTAAATAAGTCATTTTAGAAACTGCAAATCTCTCAGTATGGTGATGCAGGTCTTTAGATGTTGTACACCTTGATACAAATTATATACACTACCGTTCAAAAGTTTTGGGTCACTTAGAAATGTCCTTGTTTTTGAAAAGAAAAGCAATTTTTTTGTCCATTAAAATAACATCAAATTGATCAGAAATACAGTATAGACATGGTTAATGTTGTAAATGACTATTGTAGCTGGAAACGGCTTATTTTTTTATAGAATATCTACACACTCCTGTGTTCCAATGACACGTTGTGTTAGCTAATCCAAGTTTATCATTTTAAAAGGCTAATAGCCGGCAGAGCCTGCAGAGTTCTGCAGAGTTCTGTCTTACTATCCAGGCCTGTGCCCAAACAAATTCAGCTTCTACTTTAAAAAATCCACCTTTCCAGAAACAAGTCTCTCACCATTGCTGCTTGCTATAGACCACCTTCTGCTCTCCCAGCTGTGCCCTGGACACCATATGTGAATGCCCCATTCAAAAAATGTAGAACCGGGAACAGATATAGCCCTTGGTTCACACCAGACCTCACTGCCCTTGACCAGCACAAAAACATCCTGTGGCGTACTGCATTAGCATCGAATAGCCCCCGTGATATGCAACTTTTCAACCAATATACACATTTTCTTTTACGGCTGTCCATGCTTTCCACCTGGCTACCCCTACCCCTGTCAACAGCCCTACACCCCCCACAGCAACTTGCGCAAGCCTTCCCCATTTCTCTTTCACCCAAATCCAGTTAGCTGATTTTGTGAAAGAGCTGCAAAATCTGGACCCCTACAAACCAGCCAGGCTAGACAATCTGGACCCTCTCTTTCTAAAATTATCAGCCGAAATTATTGCAACTCCTATTACTAGCCTGTTCAACCTCTCTTTCGTATCATCTGAGATCCCCAAAGATTGGAAAGCTGCCGCAGTCATCCCCCTCTTCAAAGGGGAGAAACTCTAGACACAAACTGCTACAGACCTACATCTATGCTATCCTGCCTTTCTAAGGTTTTTGAAAGCCAAGTTAACAAACAGATCACCGACCATTTCGAATCCCTCCATACCTTCTCCGCTATGCAATCTGGTTTCCCAGCTGGTCATGGGTGCACCTCAGCCACGCTCAAGGTCCTAAATGATATCATAACCGCCATCGATAAGAGACAATACTGTGCAGCTGTATTCATCAACCTGGTCAAGGCTTTTGACTCAATCATCACATTCTTATCGGCAGACTCAACAGCCTTGGTTTCTCAAATGACTGCCTCGCCTGGTTCACCAACTGCTTCACAGACCGAGATCAGTGTGTCAAATCAGAGGGTCTGTTGTCCGGACCTCTGGCAGTCTCTATGGGGGTGCCACAGGGCTCAATTCTCGGGCCGACTCTTTTCTCTGTATACATCATTGAGGTCGCTCTTGCTGCTGGTGATTCTCTGATCCACCTCTACGGAGACGACACCATTTTGTATACTTCTGGCCCTTCTTTGGACACTGTGTTAATGAACTAACCTCCAGATGAGCTTCAATGCCATACAACTCTCTTTCCGTGGCCTCCAACTGCTCTTAAATGCAAGTAAAACAAAATGCATGCACTTCAACCGATCGCTGCCCACACCTGCCCTGCCCATCCAGCATCACTACTCAGGACGGTTCTGACTTAGAATATGTGGACAACTACAAATACCTAGGTGTTTGGTTAGACTGTAAACTCTCCTTTCAGACTCACATTAAGCATCTCTGATCCAAGATGGCGTAGCAGTAAGTCGTCCTGTCGTGTCGTGTCCCTGTATATTTAGTTTATATTTGGTTTTTTACATATTTTTCGTTTTTTACATAGCTATCCCTTTAAAAACATTTTGCTAAACCTAAGCTTCCAAATAAGCTGGATCTTCACAACTAGCTATCTAGCTAAACCGCAACCCCGGATGATTACCCCTGGCTAGCGTTTCCACCCACTTAGCTTGAAGCTAGCCCGGCCTGCGCTACCACCGTAGCATACTCCTGAGCTACAATACCCGGGCCCACGACCGGTCTATCGATGTCACCGCATGAAGAGGAATAAACAGACTCACCCCATCGCGACGTCCCCCAAAGGCTAACTCTCTAGCCCTCGCTATCTCCCTGCTTGCTAATTCGGCCTGCTAACTGCTAGCTTGTCCAGCTCCGGTCCGCTAACTGCTACCTTGTCTAGCCCGGGCCTACAAACTGTTAGCTTGTTAGCACAGGCCTGCTAACCGCCTGAATCGCCCCGTCCCAAACGCCCACCGGACCCATATTTACTTTCTATCTCTTTTGACTTTTAATTTGTTTATACCTTCCGGAAACCTGCCTCACCCAATGTGATACGGAATCGCTATTATTTTTTATTTATTTTTAGAACACACTCAAGAACCTCCAGAAGCTAACCAGCTAACTAGCTACAAGCTATTTAGTCATTGTTCGTTTTTTTAAACCTGGATAACACTCGCCAGTCCAGCTTCCCTTCCCCATCCACCGCTGCCCCCTGGACACTGATCTCTTGGCTACATAGCTGATGCACGCTGGACTGTCCATAAATCACGGTACTCCATTCTGCTTGTTTGTTTTATCTGTTGGCCCCGTTGCCTAGTCTACGCCATTTTACCTGCTGTTGTGCTAGCTGATTAGCTGTTGTCTCACCTACTGTTTTAGCTAGCTTTCCCAATTCAACACCTGTGATTAGTGTATGCCTCGCTGTATGTCTCTCTCAAATGTCAATATGCCTTGTATACTGTTGTTCAGGTTAGTTATCATTGTTTTAGTTCACAATGGAGCCCCTAGTTCCACTCTTCATACCCCTGATAACTCCTTTGTCCCACCTCCCACACATGCGGTGACCTCACCCATTACTACCAGCATGTCCAGAGATACAACCTCTCTCATCATCACCCAGTGCCTGGGCTTACCTCCGCTGTACCCGCACCCCACCATACCCCTGTCTGCGCATTATGCCCTGAATATATTCTACCATGCCCAGAAACCTGCTCCTCTTATTCTCTGTCCCCAACGCTCTAGGCGACCAGTTTTGATAGCCTTTAGCCGCACCCTCATACTACTCCTTCTCTGTTCCGCGGGTGATGTGGAGGTAAACCCAGGCCCTGCATGTCCCCAGGCACCCTCATTTGTTGACTTCTGTGTTCGAAAAAGCCTTGGTTTCATGCATGTCAACATCAGAAGCCTCCTCCCTAAGTTTGTCTTACTCACTGCTTTAGCACACTCTGCTAACCCTGATGTCCTTGCTGTGTCTGAATCCTGGCTCAGGAAGGCCACCAAAAATTCAGAGATTTCCATACCCAACTATAACATCTTCCGTCAAGATAGAACTGCCAAAGGGGGAGGAGTCAGTTGAGGATGCCTGGTCATTCTTTAAAAGTAACTTCCTCACCATTTTAGATAAGCATGCTCCGTTCAAAAAATGCAGAACTAAGAACAGATACAGCCCTTGGTTCACCCCAGACCTGACTGCCCTCGACCAGCACAAAAACATCCTGTGGCGGACTGCAATAGCATCGAATAGTCCCCGTGATATGCAACTGTTCAGGGAAGTCCGGAACCAATACACGCAGTCAGTCAGGAAAGCTAAGGCCAGCTTCTTCAGGCAGAAGTTTGCATCCTGTAGCTCCAACTCCAAAAAGTTCTGGGACACTGTGAAGTCCATGGAGAACAAGAGCACCTCCTCCCAGCTGCCCACTGCACTGAGGCTAGGTAACACGGTCACCACTGATAAATCCATGATTTTCGAAAACTTCAATAAGCATTTCTCAACGGCTGGCCATGCCTTCCGCCTGGCTACTTCAACCTCGGCCAACAGCTCCGCCCCCCCCGCAGCTCCTCGCCCAAGCCTCTCCAGGTTCTCCTTTACCCAAATCCAGATAGCAGATGTTCTGAAAGAGCTGCAAAACCTGGACCCGTACAAATCAGCTGGGCTTGACAATCTGGACCCTCTATTTCTGAAACTATCTGCCACCATTGTCGCAACCCCTATTACCAGCCTGTTCAACCTCTCTTTCATCTCGTCTGAGATCCCCAAGGATTGGAAAGCTGCCGCAGTCATCCCCCTCTTCAAAGGGGGAGACACCCTGGACCCAAACTGCTACAGACCTATATCCATCCTGCCCTGCCTATCTAAGGTCTTCGAAAGCCAAGTCAACAAACAGGTCACTGACCATCTCGAATCCCACCGTACCTTCTCCGCTGTGCAATCTGGTTTCCGAGCCGGTCATGGGTGCACCTCAGCCACACTCAAGGTACTAAACGACATCATAACCGCCATCGATAAAAGACAGTACTGTGCAGCCGTCTTCATCGACCTTGCCAAGGCTTTCGACTCTGTCAATCACCATATTCTTATCGGCAGACTCAGTAGCCTCGGTTTTTCGGATGACTGCCTTGCCTGGTTCACCAATTACTTTGCAGACAGAGTTCAGTGTGTCAAATCGGAGGGCATGCTGTCCGGTCCTCTGGCAGTCTCTATGGGGGTGCCACAGGGTTCAATTCTCGGGCCGACTCTTTTCTCTGTGTATATCAATGATGTTGCTCTTGCTGCGGGCGATTCCCTGATCCACCTCTACGCAGACGACACCATTCTATATACTTTCGGCCCGTCTTTGGACACTGTGCTATCTAACCTCCAAACAAGCTTCAATGCCATACAACGCTCCTTCCGTGGCCAAATGCATGCTTTTCAACCGGTCGCTGCCTGCACCTGCATGCCCGACTAGCATCACCACCCTGGATGGTTCCGACCTAGAATATGTGGACGTCTATAAGTACCTAGGTGTCTGGCTAGACTGCAAACTCTCCTTCCAGACTCATATCAAACATCTCCAATCGAAAATCAAATCAAGAGTCGGCTTTCTATTCCGCAACAAAGCCTCCTTCACTCAAGCCGCCAAGCTTACCCTAGTAAAACTGACTATCCTACCGATCCTCGACTTCGGCGATGTCATCTACAAAATGGCTTCCAACACTCTACTCAGCAAACTGGATGCAGTCTATCACAGTGCCATCCGTTTTGTCACTAAAGCACCTTATACCACCCACCACTGCGACTTGTATGCTCTAGTCGGCTGGCCCTCGCTACATATTCGTCGCCAGACCCACTGGCTCCAGGTCATCTACAAGTCTATGCTAGGTAAAGCTCCGCCTTATCTCAGCTCACTGGTCACGATGGCAACACCCATCCGTAGCACGCGCTCCAGCAGGTGTATCTCACTGATCATCCCTAAAGCCAACACCTCATTTGGCCGCCTTTCGTTCCAGTACTCTGCTGCCTGTGACTGGAACGAATTGCAAAAATCGCTGAAGTTGGAGACTTTTATCTCCCTCACCAACTTCAAACATCAGCTATCTGAGCAGCTAACCGATCGCTGCAGCTGTACATAGTCTATTGGTAAATAGCCCACCCTTTTCACCTACCTCATCCCCATACTGTTTTTATTTATTTACTTTTCTGCTCTTCTGCACACCAATATCTCTACCTGTACATGACCATCTGATCTTTTATCACTCCAGTGTTAATCTGCAAAATTTTAATTATTTGCCTACCTCCTCATGCCTTTTGCACACATTGTATATAGACCCCCCCCCTTTGTTTTCTACTGTGTTATTGACTTGTTAATTGTTTACTCCATGTGTAACTCTTTGTTGTATGCTCACACTGCTATGCTTTATCTTGGCCAGGTCGCAGTTGGAAATGAGAACTTGTTCTCAACTAGCCTACCTGGTTAAATAAAGGTGAAATAAAAATAAAATCTCCAATCCAAAATGAAATCTAGAATCGGCTTCATATTTCGCAACAAAGCATCCTTCACTCATGCTGCCAAACATACCCTCGTAAAACTGACTATCCTACCGATCCTTGACTTCGGTGATGTAATTTACAAAATAGCCTCCAACACACTACTCAGCAAATTGGATGCAGTCTGTCACAGTGCTATCCGTTTTGTCACCAAAGCCCCATATACTACCCACCACTGTGACCTGTATGCTCTCAATGGCTGGCCCTCGCTTCATATTTGTCGGTAAACACACTGGCTCCAGGTCATCTATCAGTCTTTGCTAGGTAAAGCCCTGCCTTATCTCAGCTCACTGGTCACCATAGTAGCACACACACGTAGCACGCGCTCCAGCAGGTATATTTCACTGGTCACCCCCAAAGCCAATTCCTTCTTTGGCCGCCTTTCCTGCCAGTTCTCTGTTGCCAATGACTGGAACGAATTGCAAAAATCACTGAAGCTGGAGACTCATATCTCCCTCACTAACTTTAAGCACCAGCTGTCAGAGCAGCTCACAGATCACTGCACATGAACATAGCCGATCTGTAAATAGCCCATCCAACAACCTCATCCCCCATATGGTTATTTATTTGATTTGCACCCCAGTATCTCTACTTGCACACTCATCTTCTGCACATCTCTCACTCCAGTGTTTAATTGCTATAATGTAATTATTTCACCACTATGGCCTATTTATTGCCTTACTGCCCTTATCCTACCTCATTTGCACACACTGTATAGACCTTTTCTATTGTGTTATTGTATTATTGACTGCATGTTTGTTTATTCCATGTGTAACTCTGCGTTGTTGTTTGTGTCGCACTGCTTTGCTTTATCTTGGCCAGGTCGCAGTTGTAAATGAGAACTTGTTCTCAACTAGCTTACCTGGTTAAATAAAGGTTAAATAAAAATGTTTAAAAAACTATTTTGGGTGTGCTTCCACATGGCTGGTTTTAGAACTCCTAAATGTCCCAAAGATGCCAGTCAACTCCATTAGGCCCATCCCACCAAACCTTTTAGTCTGTGGCTTGGGGAAGCTGTTTATTTCCCCTTAATTCGCTATGGGTTCACACACACACACACACACACACACACACACACACACACACACACACACACACACACACACACACACACACACACACACACACACACACAAACACACACACACACACACACACACACACACACACACACACACACACACACACACACACACACACACACACACACACACACACACACACACACACACACACACACACACACACACACACACACGTCCCTGTATTACACCTCACACCTACCACACCACAGCAGTAAGGCAGTGCTGTTAGGGGAATGGGAATGGCCTTGGACTGCCAGACAGACATACATGATGATAGATAAACATTAAAAGCTTCTTAATGTATAACTAAGTGTCGATCAATAGAAACATAATCAGTGACATCATTACAGTAACCTTTGGAAGGCTTTTTGTGATGGCTGTTTGATTGAGCCATAGGGACAGGACACACAGAGATTAGGAACAGGAAACACAGAGATTAGGGACAGGACACAGAGATTAGGGACAGGACACACAGAGATTAGGGACAGGACACACAGAGATTAGGGACAGGACACACAGCAATTAGATGTTTTATTGAGCTCTAGGGACAGGACACACAGAGATTAGATGTTTTATTGAGCCCTAGGGACAGGACACACAGCAATTAGATGTTTTATTGAGCCCTAGGGACAGGACACACAGCAATTAGATGTTTTATTGAGCCCTAGGTAGATGACACACAGAGATTAGATGTTTTATTGAGCCCTAGGGACATGACACCCAGAGATTAGATGTTTTATTGAGCCCTAGGTAGAGGACACACAGAGATTAGATGTTTTATTGAGCCCTAGGGACAGGACACACAGAGGTTAGGGACAGGACACACAGAGATTAGATGTTTTATTGAGGCCTAGCTAGAGGACACACAGAGATTAGATGTTTTATTGAGCCCTAGGGAGAGGACACACAGAGATTAGATGTTTTATTGAGCCCTAGGGAGAGGACACACAGAGATTAGATGTTTTATTGAGCCCTAGGGAGAGGACACACAGAGATTAGATGGTTTATTGAGCCCTAGGAAGAGGACACACAGATATTAGATGTTTTATTGAGCCCTGGGGACAGGACACACAGAGGTTAGGGACAGGACACACAGAGATTAGATGTTTAATTGAGCCCTAGCTAGAGGACACACAGAGATGATATGTTTTATTGAGCCCTAGGGAGAGGACACGCAGAGATTAGATGGTTTATTGAGCCCTAGGGAGAGGACACACAGAGATTATATGTTTTATTGAGCCCTAGCTAGAGGACACACAGAGATTATATGTTTTATTGAGCCCTAGGGACAGGACACACAGAGATTAGGGACAGGACACACAGAGGTTAGATATTTTATTGAGCCCTAGGGACAGGACACACAGAGATGAGATGTTTTATTGAGCCCTAGCTAGAGGACACACAGAGATGATATGTTTTATTGAGCCCTAGGGACAGGACACACATAGATTAGATGTTTTATTGAGCCCTAGCTAGAGGACACACAGAGATTATATGTTTTATTGAGCCCTAGGGACAGGACACACAGAGATTAGGGACAGGACACACAGAGATTAGATGTTTTATTGAGCCCTAGGGACAGGACACACAGCAATTAGATGTTTTATTGAGCCCTAGGGACAGGACACACAGCAATTAGATGTTTTATTGAGCCCTAGGTAGATGACACGCAGAGATTAGATGTTTTATTGAGCCCTAGGTAGAGGACACACAGAGATTAGATGTTTTATTGAGCCCTAGGGACAGGACACACAGAGGTTAGGGACAGGACACACAGAGATTAGATGTTTTATTGAGGCCTAGCTAGAGGACACACAGAGATTAGATGTTTTATTGAGCCCTAGGGAGAGGACACACAGAGATTAGATGTTTTATTGAGCCCTAGGGAGAGGACACACAGAGATTAGATGTTTTATTGAGCCCTAGGGAGAGGACACACAGAGATTAGATGGTTTATTGAGCCCTAGGAAGAGGACACACAGATATTAGATGTTTTATTGAGCCCTGGGGACAGGACACACAGAGGTTAGGGACAGGACACACAGAGATTAGATGTTTAATTGAGCCCTAGCTAGAGGACACACAGAGATGATATGTTTTATTGAGCCCTAGGGAGAGGACACACAGAGATGAGATGTTTTATTGAGCCCTAGGGAGAGGACACACAGAGATTAGACGTTTTATTGAGCCCTAGGGACAGGACACACAGAGGTTAGGGACAGGACACACAGAGATTATATGTTTTATTGAGCCCTAGCTAGAGGACACACAGAGATTAGATGTTTTATTGAGCCCTAGGGATAGGAGACACAGATTAGATATTTTATTGAGCCCTAGGGACAGGACACACAGAGATTAGATGTTTTATTGAGCCCTAGGGACAGGACATACAGAGATAAGGGAGAGGACACACAGAGATTAGATGTTTTATTGAGCCCTAGCTAGAGGACACACAGAGATTATATGTTTTATTGAGCCCTAGCTAGAGGACACACAGAGATGTTTTATTGAGCCCTAGGGAGAGGACACAGAGAGTATATGTTTTATTGAGCCCTAGGGAGAGGACACACAGAGATTAAATGTTTTATTGAGCCCTAGGGAGAGGACACGCAGAGATTAGATGGTTTATTGAGCCCTAGGGAGAGGACACACAGAGATTATATGTTTTATTGAGCCCTAGCTAGTGGACACACAGAGATTATATGTTTTATTGAGCCCTAGGGAGAGGACACAGAGATTAGATGTTTTATTGAGCCCTAGGGACAGGAGACACAGATTCGATGTTTTATTGAGCCCTAGGGACAGGACACACAGAGATTAGATGTTTTATTGAGCCCTAGCTAGAGGACACACAGAGATGTTTTATTGAGCCCTAGGGAGAGGACACAGAGATTATATGTTTTATTGAGCCCTAGGGAGAGGACACACAGAGATTAAATGTTTTATTAAGCCCTAGGGAGAGGACACACAGAGATTAGATGGTTTATTGAGCCCTAGGGAGAGGACACACAGAGATTATATGTTTTATTGAGCCCTAGGGAGAGGACACACAGAGATAAGATGTTTTATTGAGCCCTGGGGACAGGACACACAGAGGTTAGGGACAGATTATATGTTTTATTGAACCCTAGGGAGAGGACACACAGAGATTAGATGTTTTATTGAGCCCTAGCTAGAGGACACACAGAGATTAGATGTTTTATTGAGCCCTGGCTAGAGGACACACAGAGATTATATGTTTTATTGAGCCCTAGGGAGAGGACACAGAGATTAGATGTTTTATTGAGCCCTAGGGACAGGAGACACAGATTCGATGTTTTATTGAGCCCTAGGGACAGGACACACAGAGATTAGATGTTTTATTGAGCCCTAGCTAGAGGACACACAGAGATGTTTTATTGAGCCCTAGGGAGAGGACACATAGATTATATGTTTTATTGAGCCCTGGGGAGAGGACACACAGAGATTATATGTTTTATTGAGCCCTAGGGAGAGGACACACAGAGATTAGATGTTTTATTGAGCCCTAGGGACAGGACACACAGAGATTAGGGACAGGACACACAGAGATTAGATGTTTTATTGAGCCCTAGGGACAGGACACACAGCAATTAGATGTTTTATTGAGCCCTAGGGAGAGGGCACACAGAGATTAGATGTTTTATTGAGCCCTAGGGAGAGGGCACACAGAGATTAGATGTTTTATTGAGCCATAGGGAGAGGACACACAGAGATTAGATGTTTTATTGAGCCCTAGGGACAGGAGACACACCTTCGATGTTTTATTGAGCCCCAGGGACAGGACACACAGAGATTAGATGTTTTATTGAGCCCTAGGGACAGGACATACAGAGATGAGGGAGAGGACACACAGAGATTAGATGTTTTATTGAGCCCTAGGGAGAGGACACACAGAGATTAGATGTTTTATTGAGCCCTAGGGAGAGGACACACAGAGATTAGATGTTTTATTGAGCCCTAGGGAGAGGACACACAGAGATTAGATGTTTTATTGAGCCCTAATGAGAGGACACAGAGATGAGATGTTTTATTGAGCCCTAGGGAGAGGACACACAGAGATTATATGTTTTATTGAGCCCTAGGGAGAGGACACACAGAGATTAGATGGTTTATTGAGCCCTAGGGAGAGGGCACACAGAGATTAGATGGTTTATTGAGCCCTAGGGAGAGGACACACAGAGATTAGATGGTTTATTGAGCCCTAGGGTGAGGACACACAGAGATGAGATGTTTTATTGAGCCCTAGGGAGAGGACACACAGAGATTATATGTTTTATTGAGCCCTAGCTAAAGGACACACAGAGATTATATGTTTTATTGAGCCCTAGGGACAGGACACACAGAGATTATATGTTTTATTGAGCCCTAGCTAGAGGACACACAGAGATTATATGTTTTATTGAGCCCTAGGGACAGGACACACAGAGATTAGGGACAGGACACACAGAGGTTAGATATTTTATTGAGCCCTAGGGACAGGACACACAGAGATGAGATGTTTTATTGAGCCCTAGCTAGAGGACACACAGAGATGATATGTTTTATTGAGCCCTAGGGACAGGACACACAGAGATTAGATGTTTTATTGAGCCCTAGCTAGAGGACACACAGAGATTATATGTTTTATTGAGCCCTAGGGACAGGACACACAGAGATTAGGGACAGGACACACAGAGGTTAGATATTTTATTGAGCCCTAGGGACAGGACACACAGAGATGAGATGTTTTATTGAGCCCTAGGGACAGGAGACACAGATTAGATGTTTTATTGAGCCCTAGGGACAGGGCACACAGAGATTAGATGTTTTATTGAGCCCTAGGGACGGGACACAGATAGATTAGATGTTTTATTGAGCCCTAGGGAGAGGACACACAGAGATTAGATGTTTTATTGAGCCCTAGGGAGAGGACACAGAGATGAGATGTTTTTTTGAGCCCTAGGGAGAGGACACACAGAGATTATATGTTTTATTGAGCCCTAGGGAGAGGACACACAGAGATTAGATGGTTTATTGAGCCCTAGGGAGAGGACACACAGAGATTAGATGGTTTATTGAGCCCTAGGGAGAGGACACACAGAGATTAGATGGTTTATTGAGCCCTAGGGAGAGGACACACAGAGATTAGATGTTTTATTGAGCCCTAGGGAGAGGACACACAGAGATGAGATGTTTTATTGAGCCCTAGGAAGAGGACAAACAGAGATTAGATGTTTTATTGAGCCCTAGGGAGAGGGCACACAGAGATTAGATGTTTTATTGAGCCCTATCTAGAGGACACACAGAGATTATATGTTTTATTGAGCCCTAAGGACAGGACACAGAGATTAGATGTTTTATTGAGCCATAGGGAGAGGACACACAGAGATTAGATGTTTTATTGAGCCCTAGGGACAGGAGACACACCTTAGATGTTTTATTGAGCCCCAGGGACAGGACACACAGAGATTAGATGTTTTATTGAGCCCTAGGGACAGGACATACAGAGATGAGGGAGAGGACACACAGAGATGATATGTTTTATTGAGCCCTAGGGAGAGGACACACAAAGATTAGATGTTTTATTGAGCCCTAGGGAGAGGACACACAGAGATTAGATGGTTTATTGAGCGCTAGGGAGAGGACACACAGAGATTAGATGTTTTATTGAGCCCTAGGGACAGGACACACAGAGGTTAGGGACAGGACACACAGAGATGAGATGTTTTATTGAGCCCTAGCTAGAGGACACACATAGATTATATGTTTTATTGAGCCCTAGGGAGAGGACACACAGAGATTAGATGTTTTATTGAGCCCTAGGGAGAGGACACACAGAGATTAGATGTTTTATTGAGCCCTAAGGAGAGGACACAGAGATAAAGGAATAAAATCAGACTCCTTGTTGATTGCACTCTCTTCTGTTCTTACAGTACAAACACTAATTAATTCTGTACATCCATACAAAAATACACAAAGATCATGTACGCTACACAGACAGAAATAAAACAAACAGAGATCAACAGAGACATTCACGCATCTGTGACATCTACTGTGCCTGCAGTTCAATCTGAGAAGATTAACAGTCCAAATCAACTCACAATCTGGAAGCAATATCTCTCATTACCAAAACAAGAATTTGAAAAATAAAAGCATATGTTGTACAAACAGACAGACAAACAGAGACATGCACAGTGTGACTAGCAGTGCTATGAACAAAAAGAGAGGTTGAGAAGTAAGGTTGTGGATGGGTGTGTGTTGAACCGTAATCATACGTTTACAAAACAGTTCCTCGCCGTGTATTGTCTCCTTTCATGTTTGGAGACATCTCCTGTCTGTTTGTGTAGTGTTTCATTGTAACTGTGAGTCAAGCAGCTTGGCACGCAGGACGAGAAAACCCAGACAGGGTTCATCTATTGTCTGCACAGAATAGAACAAAGACCGCAAAAAACTCCAAGTGCACATTATTGGCCACAAGTGAAATCAGTCATTCCAGACCTCCCTCCTCCTCCTTCTTCTTTATCCCCCCTCCTCCACCACCTCCCCCTCATCCCCCATGTTCTCCTGCTGTAACCTATTACTCACTGCTCAAAGATAAGGGATTTGGGAGAACAAGTCAAAGTAAAATGCCAACCTTTGGCACCCTATTCCCTATAGAATGCACTAATTTTGACCAGTGCTCTGTTGAAAACCAGAGCACCATACAGGAAATAGGGTGCTATTTGGGACGTAAACAAACTCTCGGTCAGACCAAGTGCAAAATGGCGTGATTGAGGTTCTGGGATCGGGGGTGTAGTGGGGACACGGAGGGTAGGACATGACTAGAATTTTTCATCCAAGAACAAAACATGAAATTAGTTATAAAGGAACAATTTTGGTAGCAGGGCATCTGTGTGTAATGCAGGAAATAAGAATCATATTTTTAGACTGAGCACGCTGCCCCTTTTCTAACATACTAGTTAGAAAGGAACTATTTTGGCACAACAACGTGTATGCTGTCAGTCAATCTAATGCACACAACTTGAACAAGGAATGACACTCATATTTCAGCACGAGAGAGAGCACAGAAAACAGACAGCTCTTTCACTCTTTGAAGGCTAGAAGTTCTTGAGTTTGAATGCACCTTTGTATTGTGATGTCATGACTAATAACCTCTAGATTCCACACATTAATACCACCTTCTGAACGTAATGACCTCGTCATTCAGAGGACCAGCATTAAGAAGACCAGAACTAACATCGTCAGGGCTGTCTGTGTGTGTAATGCAAACCATTTGAACAAGAGAGTAACACTCACATTCCACCACGAGGCAGCTCACAGAACATACTGCACGGGACAACCATACTTCCATTCTTTGAAGACCAAAAGCAGTTGACCTATGCACCGAGTTGACTTCAATATTACAGATGTCATCTAGATGTTGGCACATGACCTCCCAGAAAAGCTAACCCTGACCCAGAACATTCAACTGGCTACCATAAAAGAACAGAGAGAGATAGACGTCTTTCAACTCTAACAGTGGAGACCTCCATGTACGGTTACAGCCATAACGCCACTACTGTAGCTTACAGCGTTACCACATCACCACTCTAGTGGTTCATATTAATACTACACCTCCCCTCCTAGTCCCATTCCACTCCAGGTGAAGTTTCCCCTAAGACTAGATCTAGGATCAGCTTCCCCTTCCCCAATCCTTACCTTAACCATTAGTGGGGGAAAGGACTAACTGACTCAATATCAGCATATAGGGGTAACTTCACCCTACACCATCAGATTTCACTAACTGTATATGTGCTTTGTGTACTCTACTCTGCATCCTACCAGTGCTGAGTTAGAGGAAAGGTCAGATCACAGGAGGCTGCTGAGGGGAGGACGATTCATAGTAATGGCCATAACAGAGCTAATGGAATGGAATCAACCCCATGGAAACCATGTTTGATGTATTTGATACCATTCGGCTCCAGCTATTACCACGAGCCCGTCCTCTCTAATTAAGGTGCCACCAACCTCCTGTGGTTCAGATGGCGGTACAGTACAGAGACTTCTCTAGCAGCTAGTTAATACTCTAACAGCTAGTTAATACTCTAACAGCTAGTTAATACTCTAGCAGCTAGTTAATACTC
>NC_034190.2:75460905-75630905 GCF_002021735.2 Oncorhynchus kisutch | reverse complement strand
CAGGGCTCTTGCCCAGTCCCCTGGCTGTTGCTGCGGCAATGGCCGCAGCCGCTTCCTCGAACCACCAATTGGCTCAGCTTCGTGCTGCAGCAGCATCTTCGGCCCAGCACCACCCGCATCACCACCACCACCACCTATTACAGGGCCCACCTCTCAGCCATGCCATCTTAAGACCCGCCCCTGGGCCCATGCGCACCTCCCACGTGCCAATCCTCTTCTCTCCTTACTGACTCCACCTCCTCCACCTCGGCCAGTCAGGAGCAGCCACTACAAAAGCACACTGTGAAGAAATAAATGTAAACAAACAAACCATCGGTAAACAAAGAAAAAGTTCAAACATGTAGATGAGAAGAAATGAAAGGGAAGAGAGCACCTGAAAGAAGGAGATGGAGTCCCTCGTTTTCCTTTTTCCTGAGCAAAAAATCTCCTTCCATCTCAGAGCCTTGAGACTGTGAGTGATAGACTGATGGAGAGAGAAGGAGAGAGAGGGCAATAGGAGGAGAGATACTCAGTATGCATTGGATGGACTGCAGTATGCTTGTTCATCTCTCACCTCTCTCTCCCCACACACTGTGAGATCCATCACACTGATGGCTCTTATAAAACACATAGCACGCACGCACGCACACACACACACACACACACACACACACCTCCATTGCAACTAACTTCCAGTGCAGTATGTGATGGGTATACATACTCTTTCCTCATCATTCTGGTCTTAAGTGTTCTTACTGTACTATGCACCTCCAAACCAAGAGAATAATGTCACTGCAGTATGTCAGAGAGAATAATATTACTACAGTGTGTCAGTTCAGAGAGAATAATGTCACTGCAGTATGTCAGCACAGAGAGAATAATGTCACTGCAGTATGTCAGTTCAGAGAGAATAATGTTTCTGCAGTATATCAGTTCAGAGAGAATAATGTCACTGCAGTATGTCGCACAGAGAGAATAATGTCACTGCAGTATGTCAGAGAGAATAATGTCACTGCAGTAGGTCAGAGAGAATAATGTCACTGCAGTATGTCAGTTCAGAGAGAATGTCACTGCAGTATGTCAGTTCAGAGAGAATGTCACTGCAGTAGGTCAGTACAGAGAGAATAATGTTACTGCAGTATGTCAGTTCAGAGAGAATGTCACTGCAGTAGGTCAGTACAGAGAGAATAATGTTACTGCAGTATGTCAGTACAGAGAGAATGATGTCACTGTAGTATGTCAGAGAGAATAAGGTCACTGCAGTATGTCAGAGAGAATAATGTCACTGCAGTATGTTAGTTCAGAGAGAATAATGTCACTGCAGTATGTCAGAGAGAATAAGATTACTGCAGTGTGTCAGTTCAGAGAGAATAATGTCACTGCAGTATGTCAGTACAGAGATAATAATGTCACTGCAGTATGTCAGCACAGAGAGGATAATGTCACTGCAGTATGTCAGCACAGAGAGAATAATGTCACTGCAGTATGTCAGTACAGAGAGAATAATTTTACTGCAGTATGTCAGCACAGAGAGAATAATGTCACTGCAGTATGTCAGTTCAGAGAGAATAATGTTACTGCAGTATGTCAGCACAGAGAGGATAATGTCACTGCAGTATGTCAGAGAGAATAATGTTACTGCAGTATGTCAGAGAGAATAATGTTACTGCAGTATGTTAGTTCAGAGAGAATAATGTCACTGCAGTATGTCAGTTCAGAGAGAATAATGTCACTGCAGTATGTCAGAGAGAATGTCACTGCAGTATGTCAGAGAGAATAAGGTTACTGCAGTATGTCAGAGAGAATAATGTCACTGCAGTATGTCAGAGAGAATAATGTCACTGCAGTATGTCAGTTCAGAGAGAATAATGTTACTGCAGTATGTTAGTTCAGAGAGAATAATGTCACTGCAGTATGTCAGTTCAGAGAGAATAATGTCACTGCAGTATGTCAGAGAGAATGTCACTGCAGTATGTCAGAGAGAATAAGGTTACTGCAGTATGTCAGAGAGAATAATGTCACTGCAGTATGTCAGAGAGAATAATGTCACTGCAGTATGTCAGTTCAGAGAGAATAATGTTACTGCAGTATGTCAGCACAGAGAGAATAATGTCACTGCAGTATGTCAGCACAGAGAGAATAATGTCACTGCAGTATGTCAGCATGGAGAAAATAATGTTACTGCAGTATGTCAGTTCAGAGAGAATAATGTTACTGCTGTATGTCATTTCAGAGAGAATAATTTCACTGCGGTATGTCAGTTCAGAGAGAATAATGTCACTGCAGTATGTCAGAGGTCTTTGCTATAACAATAAATGTGTCTAGTCATGTTTAACTGTGGCAATACTCCACATTACTGTAAATTCCTCTTCCTGCTCTTGGGGGCACAATCAAAGTGAGAAAGCAACATTGTTCCTCATTGGTGGTGACCCCTAGGTTCTCTTCCAATTGGCCCTGGCCCTGGGTGCTTCTCCAATTGGTTAGAGGTGACCCTAGGTCCTTCTCCCATTGGTGGCCCTATATGTCCTTGTTAGGTTATTACTGTGGGTGACAACAGGCAGTCTCTTCCCGATGTGTGAAGCGTGGAGGTCAGGGAGAGGAGAAAATGACTGCAGGGTACTGTGCCCTCCTGTCGTTTCTGTGGCAGTGCTAGGTGAGAGGAGGGCCAGCGCAGTAGAGATATTAACCCTAATTCACTGTGTAGGAGGCCGAGACATGCTGCTGTTTGAAAATAGACTAACAACAAAGATGTCTGCATTGGAAATGTGTCAATCTCTATAGGGATAACAGCTAACCTCTATAGGGATCACAGCTAACCTCTATAGGGATCACAGCTAACCTCTATAGGGATCACATCTAACCTCTATAGGGATCACATCTAACCTCTGTAGGGATCACAGCTAACCTCTATAGGGATCACATCTAACCTCTATAGGGATCACATCTAACCTCTATAGGGATCACATCTAACCTCTATAGGGATCACAGCTAACCTCTATAGGGATCACATCTAACCTCTATAGGGATCACATCTAACCTCTATAGGGATCACAGCTAACCTCTATAGGGATCACATCTAACCTCTATAGGGATCACATCTAACATCTAAAGGGATCACATCTAACCTCTATAGGGATCACATCTAACCTCTATAGGGATCACATCTAACATCTAAAGGGATCACAGCTAACCTCTATAGGGATCACATCTAACCTCTATAAGGATCACAGCTAACATCTAAAGGGATCCCAGCTAACCTCTATAGGGATTACAGCTAACACTCAGCACAGGGTAGAGGAGGATGTGTCAACCTCTATAGGGATTACAGCAAATTTCTATAGGGATCACATCTAACCTCTATAGGGATTACAGCTAACACTCAGCACAGGGTAGAGGAGGATGTGTCAACCTCTATAGGGATTACAGCAACTTTCTATAGGGATCACATCTAACCTCTATAGGGATTACAGCTAACACTCAGCACAGGGTAGAGGAGGATGTGTCAACCTCTATAGGGATTACAGCAAATTTCTATAGGGATCACATCTAACCTCTATAGGGATTACAGCTAACACTCAGCACAGGGTAGAGGAGGATGTGTCAACCTCTATAGGGATTACAGCAAATTTCTATAGGGATCACATCTAACCTCTATAGGGATTACAGCTAACACTCAGCACAGGGTAGAGGAGGATGTGTCAACCTCTATAGGGATCACATCTAACCTCTATAGGGATCACAGCTAACCCTCAGCACAGGGTAGAGGAGGATGTGTCAACCTCTATAGGGATTACAGCTAACCCTCAGCACAGGGTAGAGGAGGATGTGTCAAGCTCTATAGGGATTACAGCTAACCCTCAGCACAGGGTAGAGGAGGATGTGTCAACCTCTATAGGGATCACATCTAACCTCTATAGGGATTACAGCTAACACTCAGCACAGGGTAGAGGAGGATGTGTCAACCTCTATAGGGATTACAGCTAACCCTCAGCACAGGGTAGAGGAGGATGTGTCAACCTCTATAGGGATCACATCTAACCTCTATAGGGATTACAGCTAACACTCAGCACAGGGTAGAGGAGGATGTGTCAACCTCTATAGGGATCACATCTAACCTCTATAGGGATCACAGCTAACACTCAGCACAGGGTAGAGGAGGATGTGTCAACCTCTATAGGGATTACAGCTAACCCTCAGCACAGGGTAGAGGAGGATGTGTCAACCTCTATAGGGATTACAGCTAACCCTCCGCACAGGGTAGAGGAGGATGTGTCAACATCTATAGGGATTACAGCTAACCTCTATAGGGATTACAGCTAACCTCTTTAGGGATCACAGCTAACCTCTATAGGGATCACAGCTAACACTCAGCACAGGGTAGAGGAGGATGTGTCAACCTCTATAGGGATCACAGCTAACCTCTATAGGGATTACAGCTAACCCTCAGCACAGGGTAGAGGAGGATGTGTCAACCTCTATAGGGATCACAGCTAACCTCTATAGGGATTACAGCTAACCTCTTTAGGGATCACAGCTAACCTCTATAGGGATCACAGCTAACACTCAGCACAGGGTAGAGGAGGATGTGTCAACTTCTATAGGGATCACAGCTAACCTCTATAGGGATCACAGCTAACCTCTATAGGGATCACAGCTAACACTCAGCACAGGGTAGAGGATGATGTGTCAACCTCTATAGGGATTACAGCTAACCCTCAGCACAGGGTAGAGGAGGATGTGTCAACCTCTATAGGGATTACAGCTAACCCTCAGCACAGGGTAGAGGAGGATGTGTTACACAATTATACAAGAAGAAACTAGTGATGTACAAATTATGGAGAAAACAAACTATTTATATTTTTCTATCTAGGAGGGAATGGCTGCTAACTGCACTCAGGGAGAAGGGTGGAGGAGAGAAGACTAGAGATGAGGAGCCTGGGAGAGAGAAGGGTGGGAGAGAGAAAGGTGGAGGAGAGAAGGGTGGGAGAGAGAAGGGTGTGAGGGAGAAGGGTGTGAGAGAGAAGGGTGTGAGAGAGAAGGCTGGGAGCGAGAAGGCTGGGAGAGAGAAGGCTGGGAGAGAGAAGGCTGGGAGAGAGAAGGGTGGAGGAGAGAAGGCTAGAAGAGAGTAGGCTGGAAGAGAGAAGGGTGTGAGAGAGAAGGCTGGGAGAGAGAAGGGTGGAGGAGAGAAGGCTAGAAGAGAGTAGGCTGGAAGAGAGAAGGTTGGGAGAGAGAAGGCTGGGAGAGAGAAGGGTGGGAGAGAGAAGGCTGGGAGAGAGAAGGCTGGGAGAGAGAAGGCTGGGAGAGAGAAGGCTGGGAGAGAGAAGGGTGGGAGAGAGAAGGCTGGGAGAGAGAAGGGTGGAGGAGAGAAGGCTAGAAGAGAGTAGGCTGGAAGAGAGAAGGCTGGGAGAGAGAAGGGTGGAGGAGAGAAGGCTAGAAGAGAGTAGGCTGGAAGAGAGAAGGGTGTGAGAGAGAAGGTTGGGAGAGAGAAGGCTGGGAGAGAGAAGGGTGGGAGAGAGAAGGCTGGAAGAGTTAAGGGTGGAAGAGAGAAGGGTGGATTATTTAGGAGGGGATATACTGAGTGCAGAGACTGGAACTGCGCTGCCCACCTAGGCTAACTGCACTGACAAGGAGTTGAGTAGAGAACCAAAGGAAGAGGAGCCTGCCCTGCTGAACACTGCTTTAACACTATAGTACTGAGTCGTGAAAAGGCACAAAACAGAGGAAAACACTCCGAAACAGATGAACAGGGGGGAGGTACCACCTGAATTTGCATTTGTTTTCTGTTACAAAACGTTTTGAAACTTTCTGACCCAATGAACACGACCCTAACAAAGATGTACACTACCATTCCATGGAGAAGCAATGTGCTCTTTGGTCTTACCTCTGTTCGGATATGGCGATGCAATGAGCAATTTGAGCGGAGAGAGTTAACGTGTTATTGTTAAGTGTAAAAAATGTGTTTTTTACATTACAGGGATATGTACAGTTAAAATGGATTGGGTTAGGAGTTCTTCCTAATCACAGATGACCTCACCAGGTAAAACTTTGGGTCTTATAGTGCTTTCAAGACAACTGGGAACTCTGGGGGGAAATCATGACGTCAGTGATCTTCAGGTCGGAAAGTTGGCGCTCTAGAAAGAGGACTGAGTTCCTGACTTGGAATTCCGAGTTGGATGACAATTATTTTCCTCATTCCCAGTTATCTTGAAGTGCACTGAAGTCGGAAGTCTAAGAGTTCCCAGTTTCCATTTGTTTTTGAACGTGGCATTAAGTGTAGCATAATGCATTTAGTCCTGGTCAGGTCACACGGTCAGGATTAACTTCCTGGCCCTATTCAGTAAACGGAAAATGTGCCTGAAAATATTCCTTTTATGTTCTTCCAGAGAGAAGGAGGCCTTCAGAGGGTATTATAGTAGAGAGCCCCAATACTAAATGGACCCCTAGACCCTACATCCTTCGTATGCATTTGTAGAGATCTCAGCGAATTGGACACATGTAAGTATATGGTAAAAATGCCATCTAGTCAATCAGTCGGCCAGATGGTGCTCCTACCATACTGCGTATCTACTCATCTAAGATTTCCACAAGCGCCTATGTTGTAGGCGTCCATTTGGGACCGGGGAGAAGGACAATGAAAAAGTGGGGCTTAGGGACCGTCCCTTCATATTAAAGAGCCCTAATTTAAATGGTAATAATGGCTGTTGTCCTATTCGCTACCCTTCTCCTAAAGTGTGCAATTGTACACTCCCTAACATGGATTTAACAGGAATTGGCTGGTGTAAGGAGCATGGTGGAAACTTGCTTGTACCAATCCAATCCTTATAAGTACATAAGAGGGAGTGTACACTCGGTAAAGGGTACAGAATCGGAATGAAACCAATCTCTGCTTGGGGAACAGGGTACGTACACGCCAGGTAGCGAGCTGGGATTAAAGTTTATCTGACAGGAGTCGTAGTTTAGTTTGGACTTTTTGTGTTTTTGTTGCATTGTTTCATTTTAATGTGTGAGAAATATGTTTGAGTATTGAGTAATATATCCTGATATGACAGAATATATGATTATATCAATGCCATTACTTAAGAGCTGACTGAGTCAGTTTATCCAACACTTCTCTTTTGAATAAATTGATCTTAATCCTGATTTGGTGGGGATGATTTGTAGTGTACTAGGATCAGTGCTCTTGTTCCTGTTGTTGTGTATCTGAAATGGTACCCTATATCCTACATGTATATAGTGCACTAAGCCCATAGGGCTCTGGTTAAAAGTAGTGCACTATATAGGGAATAGGGTACCATTTCAGATGCAGACTATGTAATATTGTGCGAGTTGAGACCTCTTCTCCCCATTCCCTACCAATCAGAGACCAGAGAAGCCCTGGCTGGAACAGAAGTGGCCTATCACGATACAAGAGAGAAACCTTAACACAGGCAGGGTGGCTTACCACAATAGAGGAGACAAACCTTAACCCGCCCATGCAGGCTCTAACGTTAGAGATGTAAGCTTTTTCAACCTAATATCAACAAACAAACGATCCAACCGATTGACTTAAAGTGTTAGATTCTGCCACTGTTAGATTCATAACGTAGAAATACACGTGCTCATATCATAGTCACCCCAAATGGTACATACATCCTGATTCATTATTCAAACTGTTAAAATATTTAACGTTAGATCTATTCATGAGACCTATTTTCTGGGCAGGTGTCCTGGTAGCTGTGTGTATGCAGTTAGCCTTATTCCATTCTTCTTATCTCCAGAGGCAAAGAATGTGCATCCCAAATGGCACCATATTGCTGCCCTGGGCAAAAGTAGTGCACTACATAGGGAACAGGGTGCCATTTGGAATGCATTATAGCAGTGCACTTTATAGGGAATAGGGTGCCGTGTGGGATGTACTGAAAGTAGTGGACTATATAGGGAATAGGATTCCATTTGGAATGCATTAAAGTAGTGCACTACATAGGGAATAGGGTGCCATTTGGGATGCAAACAGAGAAAGCTATAGATAGAGACACTGGTGAAACCTTTTCATGTGGAATTGCAGCAATACCCAACTCATACTGGCTAATCTTGTTCATTGCAATAATACAAATCAACCAATAAAATATGTATGTGAGTTCAATATTACAAATGTCATTTAAAATAAACCTTTACTTTATGAAAATGCTATTGTGTCTGTCGAGAGAAAGTAATGGTACAAAAATATAGATGTCAATAAATCATTAAAATGACAAATGAAACCTCTGCAGCGTCCTTGTGTGACTCAGAGCAGCTACAGAGTTCAAAATACCCCTGAACTGTTTGAAAGATATCTGTATTGTGGCAAATACTCCTCGGTGTATACATACTTACTGGATGAGGTCGAAAGTAGTGCACTATACAGGGCCGGACACAGACACAGTATACTCCTCGGTGTATACATACTTACTGGATGAGGTCGAAAGTTGTGCACTATACAGGGCCGGACACAGACACAGTATACTCCTCGGTGTATACATACTTACTGGATGAGGTCGAAAGTAGTGCACTATACAGGGCCGGACACAGACACAGTATACTCCTCGGTGTATACATACTTACTGGATGAGGTCGAAAGTAGTGCACTATACAGGGCCGGACACAGACACAGTATACTCCTCGGTGTATACATACTTACTGGATGAGGTCGAAAGTAGTGCACTATACAGGGCCGGACACAGACACAGTATACTCCTCGGTGTATACATACTTATTGGATGAGGTCGAAAGTAGTGCACTATACAGGGCCGGACACAGACACAGTACACTCCTCGGTGTATACATACTTATTGGATGAGGTCGAAAGTAGTGCACTATACAGGGCCGGACACAGACACAGTACACTCCTCGGTGTATACATACTTATTGGATGAGGTCAAAAGTAGTGCACTATACAGGGCCGGACACAGACACAGTATACTCCTCGGTGTATACATACTTATTGGATGAGGTCGAAAGTAGTGCACTATACAGGGCCAGACACAGACACAGTATACTCCTCGGTGTATACATACTTATTGGATGAGGTCGAAAGTAGTGCACTATACAGGGCCGGACACAGACACAGTATACTCCTCGGTGTATACATACTTATTGGATGAGGTCGAAAGTAGTGCACTATACAGGGCCGGACACAGACACAGTACACTCCTCGGTGTATACATACTTATTGGATGAGGTCGAAAGTAGTGCACTATACAGGGCCGGACACAGACACAGTATACTCCTCGGTGTATACATACTTATTGGATGAGGTCGAAAGTAGTGCACTATACAGGGCCGGACACAGACACAGTATAGTACAGTGTATTCAGACCCTTTGACTTTCAAAATGTTGTTACGTTACAGCCTTATTCTACACATAGTACCCCACAATGAAAGAAGCAAAATATGTTTTTGGGAAATGTCTTCAAATGTATTAAAAACAAAAAACAAATATCTTATTTACATAAGTATTCAGACTCTTTGCTATGTGACTCAAAATTGAGCTCAGGTGCATCCTGTTTTCATAGATTTTCCTTCATCCTGTTTTCATAGATTTTCCTTGAGATGTTTCTACAACTTGATTGGAGTCCACCTGTGGTGAATTCAATTTATAGGATGTGATTTGGACAAACCTGTCTATATTAGATCCCACAGTTGACAGTGCTTGTCAGAGCAAATACCAAGCCATGAGGTTGAAGGAATTGTCCGTAGAGCTCCGAGACAGGATTGTGTCGAGGAACAGATCTGGGGAAGGGTACCAAAACATTTCTGCAGCATTGAAGGTCCTCAAGAACACAGTGGCATCCATCATTCTTAAATGGAAGAAGTTTGGAAACACCAAGACCCTTCCTAGAGCTGGCTGCCTGGCCAAACTGAGCAATCGTGAGAGAAGGGCCTTGGTCAGGGAGGTGACCAAGAACCCGATGGTCACTCTGACAGAGCTCCAGAGTTCCTCTGTGGGGATGGGAGAATCTTCTAGAAGGACAACCATCTCTGCAGCACTCCACCAATCAGGCCTTTATGGTAGAGTGGCCAGACGGAAGCCACTCCTCAGTAAAAGGCACATGACAGCCCGCTTGGAGTTTGCTAAAAGGCACCTAAAGACTCTCAGACCATGAGAAACAAGATTCTCTGGTCTGATGAAACCAAGATTGAACTCTTTGGCCTGAATACCAAGCGTCACGTCTGGAGGAAACCTGGCACCATCCCTAGGGTGAAGCAGGGTGGTGGCAGCATCATGCTGTGAGGATGGTTTTCAGTGTCAGGGGCTGGGAGACTAGTCAGGACCGAGGGAAAGATAAAGGGAGCAAAGTACAGAGAGATCCTTGATGAAAACCTGCTCCAGAGCGCTCAGGACCTCAGACTGGGGGCAACGGTTCACCTTCCAACAGGACAATAACCCTAAGCACACAGCCAAGACAACGCAGGAGTGGCTCCGGGACAAGTCTCTGAATGTCCTTGAGTGGTCCAGCCAGAGCCCGGACTTGAACCCAATCAAACATCTCTGGAGAGACCTGAAAATAGCTGTGCAGCAATGCTCCCCATCCAACCTGACAGAGCTTGAGAGGATCTGCAGAAAAGTATGGGACAAACTCCCCAAATACAGGTGTGTCAAGCTTGTAGCGTAATACCCAAGAAGACTCGAGGCTGCCAAAGGTGCTTCAATAAACGTACTGAGTAAAGGGTCTGAATACTTATGTAAATGTGATATTTCATATTTTGTAGATCCATAATCCTACCACTAGGTGGAGCCATTACTATAGTTTCTTCCAGAGACATAATGTCAGCAACAGTACATTTGCTTTCTACTGTCTCTGATAGTGATCTCTGTAAGACTCTGGGTTCTTCCTTTTTTTTAAATGTTTTAATTCAACCTTTATTTAACTGGGCAAGTTAGTTAAGAACAGACTCTTATTTACAATGACGGCCCACCGGGGAACAGTGGCAGAATGACACTGTTAGCTCAGGGATTCAATCCAGCAACCTTTCGGTTACTGGCCCAATGCTCTAACCACTAAGCTACCTGCAGCCCCTTTTTGTTGCAATACAAAATGTAGACACTGGATGGCCCTAGTATCATACAATACAGTCAAAGCATATGTGTCCTGGTAGCAGATAAGCACTGGTCACAAAAAGACAAGTCTCAGAGTAAGAGTACTGAATTTAGCCTTTTACATCCTAATGACTAAGATTATGTGGACAGAGTGGACCTGATCCTAGATCAGCATTCCTACTCTGAGACACTTTATGAACACAGACCCAGATGAAGACATATGGCTTGCTGGTCATTAATGTGACTATTATGTTGCAGAAAAGGCCAGACAGAAAGGAGATTGTCACTTGCCAGTCTGTCTGTATAACCCTGGTATTCAAAGATACTGTAAAACCAAATGACGAGTACTATTACATTACATACAATACAGGTCTAAAACACATCTCTATTGTAAATCTTTACAATGCATCTAGTTCCATAATGTGTACTGTACTAACAACAACAACCACACACACGGACACATGCACACACATGCACACACACACAATGGTGCCAGGTTCCCTCCAGACGTGACGCTTGGCATTCAGGCCAAAGAATTCAATGTTGGTTTCATCAGACCAGAGAATCTTGTTTCTCATGGTCTGAGAGCATTTTAGGTGGCAAACTCCAAGCAGGCTGTCATGTGCCTTTTACTGAGGAATGGCTTCCGTCTGGCCACTCTACCATAAAGGCCTGATTGGTGGAGGGCTGCAGAGATGATAGTCCTTCTGCAAGGTTTTGTGTGCCTTTCCAAATCATGTCCAATCAATTGAATTTACCAGGTGGACTCCAATCAAGTTGTAGAAACATCTCAAGGATTATCACTGGAAGCAGGATGCACCTAAGCTCAATTTCGAGTCTCATAGCAAAGGGTCTGAATACTTGTGTAAATAAGGTATTTCTGTTTTAGATATTTTGTAAATAAATTTGCTAACTTTTGCTTTGTCATTATGGGGTATATACGTATATATTTTTTTGACGGCCTACGTAAATAAGAATTTGTTCTTAACTGACTTGCCTAGTTAAAGGTAAACAAAAGAAATATCCATTAAAGTACTTTAACAAGTAAAGAGCAGCAACTCAGGGAACCGTGTATGAACAGGTGATGAGCGCGGACCCAAAAATACACTGAATATTAGAGTGTCAACAACATCACGTGTGTTTGGAGTGAAGTATAAAAGGATGGACGGATGAAGGATCTCTAAATGGAATCTGAAGAGGTAGAGAAGTAGCCTGGTGGTTCTTGAGTATAGACTCTGTACAGAGGATACTCTCTCTCTCCCTCTGTATGTTTCTCTCTCTCTCTCCCCTTTTTCTTTTTACATCTCTCTCTCTCTCCCCCTGTGTGTTAGGGATGAGGGTGAGATGACAGGAAGAGGAAGTCTCAGGGATGTGAATGAGTGAATGAGTGGGTTGTGAGAGGGTGGGAGGGTGGGAGGAGGTGGTAGTAGATGGAACATGAATGCTGGTATCATGGAGCTTGCATGAAGAACAAAGAGGCAGACCATGAGAATGTAGTTGAATGTGATGAGGGCTAGTAGAGGGAGGAACCACTTAGACCAACTTTACCGTAGAAAAGTTGAAGCAATGATACCCCTTCGGAACAAAAGCCTCTGTGATTTGATTGAGGGGTTGGGTTAAACGCAGAAGACGCATTTCAATCGAATGCATTCAGTTGACTAGGTGTCCCACTTTCCTTTCCTTTAATGGTCACCACTCAGTGAATGAATGAATTCATTAATGAATAAATCAATGACAAGTTACAAGGTGGCCTTAGAAAACACAGTGAAATCCAGACAATATTATACTCCCGTGTTAAGTAACTCTCATTTCTAAAATTGATTTAAAATGATTTAGTGCAATTTAAACTAAAACAACAAATTCATTACAAAGCTCATCAACTATCAAAAAGCAAGTACGACAAATTGATGCATAACAGAATACTCACAAATTTGACCACTGAGGAAAAGTTAGTTAGAGGGTACTGAAGAACAACTTGGAATAAGAATACATTAGCAGCACTCACAAACAAATCACTATATTATATTAAAAGGCAGGGATTGTAAAATTAAACATAATTTACAGTTGACATAACATATACTGTAAGATTTGAATCGTATTTTCTACTCAAGGCAAATTTTTTATAATTGTATGCAATATAGGTTTTGCCCATCTTATTACAATATATAAAGCAGGGATGGCCTCTTTGATGGGGGTGGGGCTTCATAAAAACGGAACTCATCATGGGGCGCCGAAATGGCTCATATGTGACTCCTCAATTAAAACTTCACCATGCTCAAAGGGATATTCAATGTCTCATATGTGACTCCTCAATTAATAACTTCACCATGCTCAAAGGGATATTCAATGTCTCATATGTGACTCCTCAATTAATAACTTCACCATGCTCAAAGGGATATTCAATGTCTCATATGTGACTCCTCAATGAATAACTTCACCATGCTCAAAGGGATATTCAATGTCTCATATGTGACTCCTCAATTAATAACTTCACCATGCTCAAAGGGATATTCAATGTCTCATATGTGACTCCTCAATTAATAACATCACCATGCTCAAAGGGATATTCAATGTCTCATATGTGACTCCTCAATGAATAACTTCACCATGCTCAAAGGGATATTCAATGTCTCATATGTGACTCCTCAATTAATAACTTCACCATGCTCAAAGGGATATTCAATGTCTCATATGTGACTCCTCAATTAATAACATCACCATGCTCAAAGGGATATTCAATGTCTCATATGTGACTCCTCAATGAATAACTTCACCATGCTCAAAGGGATATTCAATGTCTCATATGTGACTCCTCAATGAATAACTTCACCATGCTCAAAGGGATATTCAATGTCTCATATGTGACTCCTCAATTAATAACATCACCATGCTCAAAGGGATATTCGATGTCTACTTTTTTATTTTTACCCATCTACCAATAGGTGCTCTGGAAAATCTCCCTTATCCCTGTGGTTGAATTGGAAAATATCCCTGGTCTTTGTGGTTGAATCTGTGTATGAAATGTGCTGCTCGACAGAGGGACCTTACAAATAATTGTATGTGTGGGGTACAGGGATGAGCTAGCCATTCAAAAATCATGTTAAACACAATTATTGAACACAGAGTGAGTCCATGCAACTTATATATATTTTTTTTACTCCTGAACCTATTTAGGCTTGCTCCCGAGTGACGCAGCGGTCTAAGACACTGTATCTCACTGCAAGAGGTGTCACTGTAGTACCTGGTTCAAATCCAGGCTGCATCACATCCGGCTGTGATTGGGAGTCCCATAGGGCAGCGCACAATTGGCTCAGCATTAGCTGGGGTAGGCTGTCATTGTAAATAAGAATTTGTTCTTCACTGATGTGCATAGTTAAAGAAAAATATTTTTTTAAACACAAACAGTAACAGAGGTTGAATACTTATTGACTCAAGGCTTTTCATTTTTAATTCATTTGTAAACATTTCAAAAACATAATTCAACTTTGACATTATGGGGTATTGTGTGTAGGCCAGTGACAAAACATCTCAATATAATCCAATTAAAATTCAGAACGTAACAACAAAATTAGGAAAAGGTCAAAGGGTGTGAATACTATCTAAATCCACTGTTTTCTAATATTCTAAATCAAGTCATTTTTGGGGGTAGGGGAAACTGATCTTCTCGGATCCGGAAATTGAGATCCGAAACAAATTGGATCTGTGAAATTCCCATTGTTTTTTGTTTGCTCTTGGGCAACAGGGTCTTAGAGGGAATTTGTATTTGTGGTCCTGGAAACTGGACTTTTTTTAGACACCATTACTTTTGTCTTACTGAGATTTACTGTCAGGGCACAGGTCTGACAGAAGCTGTGCAGAAGCTGTAGGCCTTCCTTGGTTGGGGACAGAAGAACCAGATCATCAGAAAACAGTAGACATTTGACTTCAGATTCTAGTAGGATGAGGCCGGGTGCTGCAGGCTGTTCCAGTGCCCTTGCCAACTGTATATTGAAGAGGGTGGGAATGCATTCTTGTCTCACCCAACGACCATGTGTTGTTTTGTTGTTGCCAATTTTAACCGCACACTTGCTGTTTGTGTACATGGAATTTTATAATGTTGTATGTTTTTCCCCCAACACTACTTTCCATCAATTTGTATAGCAGATCCTCATGCCAAATTGAGTCAAAAGCCTTTCTGAAATCAACAAGGCATGAGAAGACTTTTCCTGTGTTTTGGTTTGTTTGCTGTAGCAAGAGATCAAACCAGACAGAGAGAGAGGCAGACAGAGAGAGAGGCAGACAGAGAGAGAGGCAGACAGAGGAAGGAGAGATAGTAATGCTTTTGACTGGACCAACTGCCATGTGTAGCAAATGTGATTTATAGATAATATTATTTTCTTCGGGATATTTTCTTGTTCAAATATAATTTTGGATCTGGTTGGTATTTCACATGTTTGCAGACAGATCCGAGGTCTGTGGTCACCGAGTGTGATCCGACCCAGGAGCCGATGGTCAACTACAGACTTTTGGCTCCTATCTGTTATCGGGTTAGGGTATAACTAACTTATCAGGTAAATGTTGCTACTGAAAACCAAGCTTCCAATGAAAATCCAGCACAATCATAGCTTTTTGAGATCACTTTTTTGCCAGTTTCTATGTCGCTAGATAAGTATCTAAATATCTTTAATCAGACCAAAACAAATGTATCCGTTCTTACTCTTATCTACGGCCGATCCCTTTGGTCCTTCAATTTATCTGCCTTCTCCTATGTATCCATCCACTGTCTCTCTCCCTCCCCTCCTTGAACTCCTCTTCATTCTCCTCCCCCTCCTCCTTATCTTTCTCCTCTCCCTCCTCCTATTTATCCTCCTCGTATTTATCCTCCTCTATCTCAGCTCACTCATCCTCTTTCTCCTCTCTCCCTCATTCTCCTCTCCCTCCTCATTCTCCTCCTCTCCCTCTTTCTCCTTCTCATCTTCCTCCTTCTACTCCTCCTACTCCTCCTCCTACTCTTCCTCCTCCTCCTTTCTCCTCCTCCTCCCCCTCTTTCTCCTCCTCCTCCTCCTCTTTCATCTCTCTCTCCTCCTCCTTCTCCTCTTCTTTCTCCTCCTCCTCTCCCACCTCATCTTTCTCCTCCCCCTCCTCTTTCTGCTCCTCCACCGCCTCCTCTTTCTGCTCCTCCACCGCCTCCTCTTTCTGCTCCTCCACCTCCTCCTCTCTTTTTCAGTTCTCTTACTATACCCATTGTTGTCATCAATGCCAATACTGTATACCAGTTTCCCATTCATTAGACTTTCTGTCTGCTGTGCCCACTACCTGGCATTGTCCTGTATCACCCACATTGATTGACTACCGTTGCCATCAGACCCATTAGACACCTCTCTTGGCGTGTGTATGTTAGCTCCTCAGGTCAATAATCCAGCCCTAATAGAGGTATGTGAGTTACAGCACCTTGTGATGTAGGAAGTGAAAGACAGGTGATTTTGGATCAAATGCACAGAGAAAAAAGAAGTTACACTGAACAAAAATATGAACGCAACATGTAAAGTGTTGGTCCCATGTTTCATGAGTTGAAATAAAAGTTCCCAGAAATTTTCCATATGCTTTCCAAAGCTTACTTCTCTCAAATGTTGTGCACAAATTTGCTTACATCCTGATAGGGAGCATTTCTCCCTGTCAGGATTGTAACGATCGTCCGTGGTGGAAGAAGGTGAGGACCAAAGTGCAGCGTGGTATGTGTTCATGTTTTTTAATAAAGTAATGAACACTGAACAAAACAATAAATGTGAAGTAATCAAACCGAAACAGTCCCGTGTAACACCTACACTGACACGGAAAATAAACACCCACAACTCAAAAGTAAGTATGATTCTCAATCAGGGACAACGATTGACAGCTGCCTCTGATTGAGAACCATACCAGGCCGAACACAGCAATCCCAAATCAATAGAAAAAAGAACATAGACAACCCACCCAACTCACGCCCTGCCCTGACCATACTAAAACAAAGACACAATAAAAGAACTAAGGTCAGAACGTGACAAGGATAGTCCATCCACCTGGCAGGTGTGGCATATCAAAAAGCTGAATAAACAGCATGGTCATTACACAGGTGCACCTTGTGCTGGGGGAAATAAAGGGATACTCTAAAATGTGCAGTTTTGCATGCTGAAATGTGCAACAATTGGCATGGTGACTGCATGAATGTCCACCAGAGCTGTTGCCAGATAATTTAATGTTAATATATCCTCCATAAGCCGCCTCCAACATCCTTTTGGTGAATTTGGCAGTACGTCCAACCGGCCTCACAACCGCAGATCATGTGTAACCACGCCAACCCATGACCTAGCAGGAACATAGGCTGTGTGTGTGACAGCTCATTGACAGCAGTGAGTGACAGCTCATTTGAAAGATACAGATGGCTACTCAAACGAATGTCTAGCTCAGCTGGCTACAATAGTCTTGAAGGCGAACAGCTGCATGAGCCGTGGGTTTGAACCCTGTTCAGTCAACAATATCCCAGACAGACACTCTCAGAAAAACACCATCCCAGACAGACACTCTTAGAAAAACACTATCCAGACAGACACTCTCAGAAAAACACCATCCTAGACAGACACTCTTAGAAAAACACTATCCCAGACAGACACTCACATAGTGCTATCTGGAACCTAAAAGGGTTCTTCGGCTGTTCCCATAGGATAACTAGTTTTGGTTCAAGGTAAACATGATTTTGGTTCCAGGTAGAACCCTTTTAGGTTCCCAAAAGGGTTCTACCTGAAACCAAAAAGGGTTCTCTTACGGGGACAGCTGAAGAACCCTTTCGGGATTATTTTTATCTAAGAGTGTAAGAAACATGAGAGGCGTGTGAGTGACAGCTCATTTGAATGATGCAGACGGCTTATGCACTGACATCAAAGGAAGACAAACACCATTCAGATCATTGGAGAGGGTGTAATTTCTCCAGTAATATAAATAATAGGACAACATCACACATTTTATATGCCTATTATATGAGGATCTATTCAAATGAATAGACGTCACCGACTCAAACTTGTGATTTGATAGCTCAAGTGGCCATTGTGTATCTGATGGAAACATAAAGAAGAAAATTAAGCTGCGATGAGACAGACAACCTCTTGTATAACAGAGGCTTGTGATCACGATGCCACATCCTGAGACCCCAGATGATGATGTGTTGTTTGTGATCACAATGAAATGACACGAGGTGAAAACACTCTTGGTGCTGTCTGGAAGGTTCCTTATGACTAATATACATACTCGCGTGCAAGGTCGCAGACACACAGGCACACACACACACTGACAAACACACACATCTCTTTCCAGATAATGGGTCTGTGGCAGGTTCAGGTGTGTTCTCACTGAGAGGATGATTAGACCAATCTCTGTAGCCACTCACAGAACAGACACGAGTAGCCATGAAGACACTCAAGTCATTTTTGTTTCACAGTCCTCTATAATGAAATGAAACTTCAGGATACTTGTCATCTATTACGAACATAGACCAAACACAGGAAGAACACACAGAAAACACCTTTGTAGGTCGATTCTCAATTTGTGTTTGTCTCTTTACACAACGGATTTCAGTTTGTGTCACCACAGGAACCGTTTCTGTTTGTCTGTGCAGGTAATGGGTGGGGTTTTACCTGTTTGTGGCCCTTGCAGCACAGATTGTCTCGTACGATTTCCTACAACTTATTCTAACTCATTTCCAAAATAGAATACAGTGAGTTGGTTTGTTACTGCCTGTTCAGATCTCTCACAAGGGTTAAAGCACAAATGTCTCATTTCTTCCCCCCTCCCTTTCTTCCCCTGCTTTATCTTGGCCAGGTCGCAGTTGTAAATGACAACTTGTTCTCAATTGACCGACCTGGTTAAATAAAAAGTAAAGAAATTGAAAAATCACGCTTTTTCGCTTACTTTCTCTTTCCTCTCTCTGTCCCTCTCTCTCTGTCCCTCTCTCTCTGTCCCTCTCTCTCCGTCCCTCTCTCTCTGTCCCTCTCTCTCTGTCCCTCTCTCTCTGTCTTTCACTCTCTTCTCCACACAACTTTGATATTATTCCCATATGTACCCAGCTGTGAATCTAACATTCATTGATGTTTGCAATTTCCTGTAGCTTGTGGTTGTACCTCTACAGTATATGGACATATATTTCTGTATTGTGTCATGTTTCATGTTTTGTGTGGACCCCAGGAAGAGTAGCTGCTGCTTTCGCAACATCTAATGGGGATCCTAATAAAATACCAATACCAGTCTAGTCAACAGGACATGTCTAGAAGGGTAGAATCAATCATCCTACTGATACCTTATTTGCTTCAAGGAAAACTGAGGGGTCTGTGCAGCAACCATCTGTCTCCTACTCTAATGGTCAGAGTCAGAGTAAGACATTCACAACACACAAAGTTGTATTTCTTCAAGGTAGTCATGAAAGAATGAATCCAGGGCTGGATTCATACAATATTTATACAGGTTCTTCATATTACTATGTCTGTCGGCAGGTACTACTACGCTCATCCGTTGAGACGCTAAACGACATGCAGTCAGTCGTCAATATGTGTAATACACGGCTGATGTCTTTGTAATCTCTTTAGTGGCTTCCAGATGAGGACAAACTGCCTACAGCTGTAAAGCCATAGAGATACAATATGTGTTCTGTGTGTGTGTACGTCTGGTGTGCAGCAGTTGAGGCTGGTGGGAGGAGCTATAGGAGGATGGGCTCATTGTAATGGCTGGGATAGATTCACTGGAATGGTATCAAACATATGGAAACCACATTCTATTCCAGTCATTACAATGAGCCCATTCTCCTATAGCACCACTCACCAGCCTGCACTACACAAGACTCCACTTGTGTGCATACTTGTGTGCACACTTGTGTGTGTGTGTGTGTGTGTGTGTGTGTGTGTGTGTGTGTGTGTGTGTGTGTGTGTGTGTGTGTGTGTGTGTGTGTGTGTGTGTGGCATAGCAGCAGAGACAGAGGAAAAAGAGCCTAGCTTTATGATGTAGAAAAGTGATCAGCCCAGACCTACTGCTGGAGGAAGGAGTGGGAGAAACACAACATACAGACCAATTAACACATGTCTCAATGCAGGTCAGAGCATCACTAGATCCAATTAAATACCTACTGATCAGCAGCCCACTGACTTAGACAGTTTGAAAGACTTCAATATAAAAGGTCAATGTGGACATGTAGCATTCATTGAATCATCTAGTTATGACAGCATAACCTTGAGATTGAATAGCTGTTATGTGATGGGAAGACCAGTACTGTATGGTGGCATGCAGCATGTAAAGATTTTACAATGTTTTTCATCTAGTGGAAATGTGAAGATTGTATGGTGTTTTTCATCTAGCGGAATGTGAAGATTGTATGGTGTCTTTAGATCCACAGATGTGTATCATTAACCAGTGTAGATGTAGTGTCATGTACAGAACCAGTCAAAAGTTTGGACACACCTACTCATTCAACGCTTTTTCTTTCTTTTTTAAATGTTCTACATTGTAGAATAATACAGTGCCTTGCGAAAGTATTCGGCCCCCTTGAACTTTGCGACCTTTTGCCACATTTCAGGCTTCAAACATAAAGATATAAAACTGTATTTTTTTGTGAAGAATCAACAACAAGTGGGACACAATCATGAAGTGGAACGACATTTATTGATTATTTCAAACATTTTAACAAATCAAAAACTGAAAAATTGGGCGTGTAAAATTATTCAGCCCCTTTACTTTCAGTGCAGACTCTCTCCAGAAGTTCAGTGAGGATCTCTGAATGATCCAATGTTGACCTAAATGACTAATGATGATAAATACAATCCACCTGTGTGTAATCAAGTCTCCGTATAAATGCACCTGCACTGTGATAGTCTCAGAGGTCCGTTAAAAGCGCAGAGAGCATCATGAAGAACAAGGAACACACCAGGCAGGTCCGAGATACTGTTGTGAAGAAGTTTAAAGCCGGATTTGGATACAAAAAGATTTCCCAAGCTTTAAACATCCCAAGGAGCACTGTGCAAGCGATAATATTGAAATGGAAGGAGTATCAGACCACTGCAAATCTACCAAGACCTGGCCGTCCCTCTAAACTTTCAGCTCATACAAGGAGAAGACTGATCAGAGATGCAGCCAAGAGGCCCATGATCACTCTGGATGATCTGCAGAGATCTACAGCTAAGGTGGGAGACTCTGTCCATAGGACAACAATCAGTCGTATATTGCACAAATCTGGCCTTTATGGAAGAGTGGCAAGAAGAAAGCCATTTCTTAAAGATATCCATAAAAAGTGTTGTTTAAAGTTTGCCACAAGCCACCTGGGAGACACACCAAACATGTGGAAGGTGCTCTGGTCAGATGAAACCAAAATTGAACTTTTTGGCAACAATGCAAAACGTTATGTTTGCTCATCGCCCTGAACACACCATCCCCACTGTCAAACATGGTGGTGGCAGCATCATGGTTTGGGCCTGCTTTTCTTCAGCGGGGACAGGGAAGATGGTTAAAATTGATGGGAAGATGGATGGAGCCAAATACAGGACCATTCTGGAAGAAAACCTGATGGAGTCTGCAAAAGACCTGAGACTGGGACAGAGATTTGTCTTCCAACAAGGCAATGATCCAAAACATAAAGCAAAATCTACAATGGAATGGTTCAAAAATAAACATATCCAGGTGTTAGAATGGCCAAGTCAAAGTCCAGACCTGAATCCAATCGAGAATCTGTGGAAAGAACTGAAAACTGCTGTTCACAAATGCTCTCCATCCAACCTCACTGAGCTCGAGCTGTTTTGGAAGGAGGAATGGAATAAAATTCAGTCTCTTGATGTGCTGTGTGCGACACTGTTGTGTCGTCGGCAAACTTAATGATGGTGTTGGAATCGTGTTTGGCCACGCAGTTGTGGGTGGTGAGGGGAGTGCATGAGGGGACTAAGTAAACACCCCTGAGGGGCCCCAGTGTTGAGGATCAGCGTGGCAGAAGTGTTGTTGCCTACCCTTAACACCAGGGGGCGGCCCGTCAGGAAATCCAGGATCCTGTTGCAGAGGGAGGTGTTTAGTCCCAAGGTCCTTAGCTTAGTGGTGAGCTTCGTAGACACTATTGTCAATAGCTGTAGTCAATTAACAGCATTCTCACAAAGGTGTTCCTTTTGTCCAGGTGGGAATGGGCAATGTGGGGTGCTATTGAGGTTGTGTCATCTGTGGATCTGTTGGGGTGGTATGCGAATTGGAGTGGATCTAGGGTATTCGGGAGGATGCTGTTGATGTGAGCCATGACCAGCTTTTCATAGCACTTCATGGCTACTGACGCTACAGGGAGGTAATCATTTAGGCAGGTTACCTTCACTTCCTTGGGCACGGGGACTATGGTGGTTTAAGTGAAACATGTAGGTATTAGACTCGGTCAAGGAGAGTTTGAAAATGTCAGTGAAGACACTTGCCAGTTGGTTGCGCATGCTTTGAGTACATGTCCTGGTAATCCGGCTTTGTGAATGTTAACCTCTTTAAAGGTTTTGCTCACATCGCTACCGAGAACATTATCACACAGTTGTCCAGAACAGCTGGTGTTCTCGTGCTTGCTTCAGTGTTGCTTGCCTAGAATTGAGCATAAAAGGCATTTAGCTGATCTGGTAGGCTCGCGTCACTGGGCAGGTCGCATTTGGGTTTCCCTTTGTAGTCCGTAATAGTTTTCAATCTTAGTCCTGAATTGATGCTTTGCATGTTCGATGGTTCGTTTGAGGGCATTGCGGGATTTGTTATAAGCATCTGGATCAGTGTCCAGCGTCTTGAAAGCGACAGCTCTAGCCTTTAGCTCGATGCGGATGTTACCTGTAATCCATGGCTTCTGGTTGGGATATGTACGTACGGCCACTGTTGGGACGTCGTGGTCGATGCACTTATTGATGAAGCCTATAACTGAGGTGGTATACTCCTCAATGCCATTGGATGAATCCCGGAACATATTCCAGTCTGTGCTCGCAAAACAGCCCTGTAGCGTAGCATTCACGTCATCTGACCACTTCTGTATTAAGCGAGTCACTGGTACTTCCTGCTTTAGTTTTTGCTTGTATGCAGGAATCAGGAGGAAAGAATTATGGTCAGATTTGCCAACTGGAGGGTGGGGGAGTTTTGTATGCCTATCTGTTTGTGGAGTAAAGGTGGTCTACAGTCTGTTTTCCTCTGGTTGTACATGTGACATGCAGGTAGAAATTAGGTCAAACGGATATGTTTGCCTGCATTAAAGTCCCCGGCCACTAGGAGCGCCACTTCTGGATGAGCATTTTCTTGTTTGCTTATGGCCTTATAGAGTTGGTTGAGTGCGGTCTTAGTGCCAGCATCGGTCTGTGGTGGTAAATAGAAGGCTACGAATAATATAGATGAGAAATCTCTTGGTAGATAGTGTGGTCTAAAGCTTATCATAAGATACTCTACCTCAGGCGAGCAATACGTTGAGACCTCTTTAATTTTAGACATCGCACACCAGCTGTTATCGACAAATAGACACACACCCGCACCCCTCATCTTACCAGATGTAGCGTCTCTGTTCTGCCGGTGCATGAAAAATCCCACCAGCTCTATATTATCTATGTCATCGTTCAGCCATGACTTAAAACATAAGATATTGCAGTTTTTAATGTCACGTTTGTATGATAATCTTGATCGTAGGTCATCAATTTTATTCTCCAATGATTGCACATTGGCCAATAGAACGGGTGGTAGTTTAGCCCGACCTCCACCCTGTAACGGGAGTGGTCGTCTGAAGAAGAGGAATCGGACCAAAGCGCAGCGTGGTAAGTGTCCATGACTTTTTATTTAAACTGAACACTAAACAAAAATAAGAAAGTGAATAACCGAAACCGAAACAGTCCTGTCAGGTGCAAAACACTAAACAGAAAACAACTACCCACATAAACCATGTCGGAAAAAGCTACCTAAGTATGGTTCCCAATCAGAGACGACGATAGACACCTGTCCCTGATTGAGAACCATACCCGGCCAAAACAAAGAAATAGAAAAAAGAACGTAGAATTCCCACCCAAATCACACCCTGACCAAACCAAAATAGAGACATAAAAAGCCAGGGTGTGACAGTACCCCCTTTTTCTCTGTATTTTCTTCACGCAAATGGGATTTGGGCCTGTTCCCGGAAAAGCAGTATATACTTCTTGTCGGACTTGTTAAAGGAGTTATTTTCGGTCATAAGAGATGGTAGCAGCAACATTATTTACAAAATAAGTACAAAAATAAGTAAAAAAACAACGCAAAAAACCTAACAAAATACCACAGTTTATTAGGAGCATGTAAAACATCCGTGATCCTCTCCAGCGCCATTTTCATGGACATTAGACTAGTAGAAATCTGCCCTTTGGTCTGATGAGTCCATATTTGAGATTTTTGGTTCCCACCGCTGTGTCTTTGTGAGACGCCGAGTAGGTGAACAGATCTCCGCATGTGTGGTTCCTACCGTGAAGCATGGAGGAGGAGATGTGATGGTGTGGGGGTCCTTTGCTGGTGACACTGTCAGTGATCTATTTAGAATTCAAGGCACCAGCATGGCTACCCCTGCATTCTGCAGTGATTCGCCTGTCACACCCTAATCTGTTTCAACTGATTTCGTGCTTGTCTCCACCCCCTCCAGGTGTCGCCCATCTTCCCCATTATTCCCAGTGTATTTATACCTGTTGTCTGTTGCCAGTTTTCTTTCGTCAAGTCTACCAGCGTTTTTTTCACATGCTCCTGTCTTTCAATAGTTCCTGTTTTCTAGTTTTGACCATTCTGCATTCTGCCTGTCCTGACCCTGAGCCCACTGTTCTTTTCAAACTCTGCTCTGGATTATTGACCTCTGCCTGCCCTTGAGCTGTCATTTGAGTGCAAGCATTCCTCATGAAGCTGGTTGAGAGAATGCTAAGAGTGTTCAAAGCTGTCATCAAGGCAAAGGGTGGCTACTTTGAAGAATCTAAACTTTGAAATATATTTAGATTTGTTTAACACTTTTTTGGTTACTACATGATTCCATATGTGTTATTTCATAGTTTTGATGTCTTCACTATTATTCTACAATAGTAAAAATAAAGAAAAACCCTTGAATGAGTAGGTGTGCCCCAACCTTTGACTGGTACTGTACATATAGCTGGTAAATAAATACCAGCCCATTACACACCATGTCCTTAATTTTCATTCTCCCATATTAACTACTGCTGCTGCTGTCTGACTTTAGTATAATGTTGAGACCAATGTGTTGAGTGGTGATGGACCCCAGTATATTAAATTAGAATATAATCTCTTCATCTACATGACCTTCTCATTAAGATTTTAATCTTAATGAATCTCATATCCGTCAACCTCTGATCGTCTGTTTATCATAGTGACCCTCCCTTTTGGGTTTCTAAACTCAGTTAGCCATACACAGTATCATGCAGAAGTGGAGCTATGGCCATGAGACCAGTGTGTTGAGTAAACTACATCTTAATGAATATCATATCCCTCATCCTACAACCATCTCTTTATCAATTTGACCCTCCCTCTGTGTTTCTAAACTCAGTTAGCCCACTACAGACAGCATCATGACGTCTAGATAAGCAGTGCAACCTATTCACCCTCAGACCAAGAGACCAGTGGGTTGAGTGGAGAAGGACCAGAGAAGATGATATCTTATTGACTCTCATATGCCTTCTTCTATGATGATCTCCTCCCTCCTTTAGCTCAGTCTACAGTATCATTAGATGTTCAGATGTGCAGTTAATCGGTGGACCCTCATCTGCCCTGTGGACATGATTATCCCTAATGACAGTGACTCACAGTAGGTGTCCTCCCTTCCTTCCTTGTTGACGTTTGGTGTTGAAAGAAACCCACGCATTGGTTTCTATTTAAATCTATCAATACATCAATAGGTGCCACAAAGCCCTGGGGATTACAGGAAGCAAGTGAAGTGACAGAAAGGCTGGTCAGTCAGACGTTAGTTAGATAGGACGTCACTTTTAATTATGTTGTGATGTTGATGATCTGACATTTTCAGGATGCACACAGAGACAAATTATTCTGTCATTCAACAGCGCTGGTGTCGTGACAACCTCTCTCATTATCTCTCTCTCGGTCTCATACAGACTGTCTCCCTGTCAAATAGCATGTATCTCTTCCAACCTCTTGTTTCCCCCTCGACCCGCCTCAGCCAGCCCTAGTTGACTTTGATGTAAAATGCAATGACCTATAAGGCTCATGTATTTTTAAGATCATCATTTCTCCATACAGAACTGTAGAACCAAAGGATTCAGGTGGTTAAGGTTTTATTCTGTTAGAGGTAACCGTAGCAACATGGGCACTGACATTCAGAGATAAAAGGTGAACACTCATTTGTGGTGATTAAGAAACCATCAGGATCTTATCAGCTCATATATATCTACCCACTCTGACTCTACCTAGACCTCTGGCACCTTATGCACCTACTACAGGTCTGTGCAGCTGCTGGCCCAGACATAGCAACAGACCTGGATTTCATTCAAATACATTAGCTAGGCTTTTGACTGAGCCTTCCTGGCGTGCCAGATGGTCCAACAACAACGACCATTTGAACCCTGACCTGCACAGTAACTGTACTTTCATAATGTAGGGGAGACATCTTTGCATCCATAGTTCTGTCTATGAATTCGAGTGGTTGCATTTCTCCAGCGGCAATCCTCAGCTTTTACTGAAACATGAGTGGGGAGAACGTGTTCTTATTGTTTCAACTTCCGACTGCCGCTTTAGAGATGATTCCATATGGAGAATGAGTAGGTGTATTACATTCATCCTACATATTTGAAAACCTCCCACACCTAAAACATGAAACCACAGTTGTTGCACAACGAAGGAGTAAATTGCAGTGCTATATCTTATGAAAGACTGTTTGCCATATGTTCTTATCATGACAGTATGACATCTGTGTGTTATGAACAGTAATGCGATCAACCAAAGAAGGAAGAAGCTGTCTGTTATAGATGTCAGCTGTCACTTACAGAGGAAAGGCTTTGAGAAAAAATGATCAATCTGATGCGTTGTAGTGTGTGTGTGGGCATCTTTATGTGTTTGTGTGTGCCGGGAGGGGCTCTTAGGAGAACCTTGGGTCATCATTCAGTGTGCTGTATTGCGTGTGTGGGCGTTGTTATGTGTCCTGTCCCCTCTCTCTGTCTGCTCTACACATATGCACTATATATACAAAAGTATGTGGACACCGCTTCAAATTAGTGGATTTGGATATTTCAACCACACCATTGCTGACAGGCGTATAAAATCCAGCACACTGCAAGGCAATCTCCATAGACAAACATTGGCAGTAGAATGGCCAAACTGAAGAGCTCAGTGACTTTCAAAGTGGCACCGTCATAGGATGCCACCTTTCCAAAAAGTCAGTTTGTCACATTTCTGCCCTGATAGAGATGCCCCGGTCAACTGTAAGTGCTGTTATTGTAAAGTGGAAATGTCTAGGTGCAACAACAGCTCAGATGCTAAGTGGTAGGCCACACAAGCTCACAGAACGGGATCGCCAAGTGCTGAAGCGTGTAGCACGTAAAAATGATCTGTCCTCGGTTCTAACACTCACAATCGACTTCCAAACTGCCTCTGGAAACAACATCAGCACAAGAACTGTTCATCGGGAGCTTCATTAAATGGGTTTCCGTGGCCGAGCAGCCGCACACAAGCCTAAGATCACCATGTGCAATGCCAAGTGTTGGCTGGAGCAGTGGAAACGCATTCTCTGAAGTGATGAATAACGCTTTGCCATTTGGCAGTTTGATGGATGAATATGGGTTAGGCGGGAGCCAGGAGCACGCTACCTGCCAGAATGCATAGTGTCAACTGTAAAGTTTTGTGGTTCGGGCTAAGCCCCTTAGTTCCAGTGAAGGGAAATCTTAACGATACAATGACATTCTAGACAATTCTGTGCTTCCAACTTTGTTGCAACAGTTTGGGGAAGGCCCTTTCCTGTTTCAGCATGACAATGCCCCTGTGGACAAAGCAAGGTCCATACAGAAATGGTTTGTTGAGATCAGTGTGGAAGAACTTGACTGGCTTGCATAGAGCCCTGACCTCAACTTCACTGAACACCTTTGGGATGAATTGGAACACCAACTGCAAACCAGGCCTAATCACCCAACATCACTGCCTGACCTCACTAATGCTATTGTGGCTGAATGGAAGCAGCAAAGGGGGGACCAACTCCATATTAATGCCCATGATTTTGGAATGAGATGTTCGACGAGCAGGTGTCCATATACTTTTGGTAATGTAGTTGCTGAGAGGGACAGAAACCAATCACAATCAGCAAGATGTCATCCCTTCCTGAACACCAGCAGAGAAACAAACTGTACTGGGAACACATAAATAAAGTAACACACATTCGTAGGCAGACACGCACGCACAAACGTATGCATGCAGGCATACACACACACACACCGGGTTGAATGTCATTAAGAAAATAGTTTTGTAATCCAAGAAGTAATCATCTAGTTTTTCAAAAGTATCTGATTACAATATTTTTGCTGGTAACTTAACTGATTACGGTTAGTTTTTGTTGTTGTACTGAACTAGATAGTAATAGTAGCTGGTTATCTTATTGTCACGCCCTGACCATAGAGAGCTGTTTATTCTCTATGCTGTTAAGGGCGGGGTGTGTATAAAGGTGGGTTATCTAGGGGAATTGTGTATCTATGTTGGCCTGGTATGGTTCCCAATCAGAGGCAGCTGTTTATCGTTGTCTCTGATTGGGGATCATATTTAGGTAGCCATTTCCCCTTTGTGCTTTGTGGGATCTTGTCTAGGTATAGTTGCCTGTGAGCATTATTATAGCGTCAAGGTTCGTTTGTTTGCTTTGTTGTTTTGTTCTTTGAAGTTGTCTATTCCAAAATAAAGGATGGGAACATACCACGCTGCACCTTGGTCTACTCCTTTTGACGAATGTGACACTTACCCATGATTTTGCACAACGATTTAAGTCAATTAGTCCTGGTTTTAGTCAAAGTACAGTATGATATATTTGGGCTTGAAGTGAAAAATCCGAACTGCCCACTTTGTGCAAATCCGTGTGTATGTGGTGTCCTTTCCTATGATATGATATACAAATTATTTTCAGCCTACATTTCATTTCAGGGCTGGGTTTAATTTTAATCTTACCACCCACCATCATGACATTGTTTATTAATCAGAAACAGGTGCAAAGTTAGTCCTCTTCGCAACTGAGATGAGCTAAACAGCCTTGTGTCCACTTGGCCGTCTATGCCACGGAGCTAAATTAAAATAGCTAAATTATGTTTTTTTGCACCTCCACTTTTTACATAATCCATTGGATTATTTGTCAATTTTCACTTTTTTTTGTAGTTGGTCTGTTTAAAAAAATATATATGTATGACCATTTTATAAACAGTATAATTGCATATGATAGCATTTAGACCTGCTTAGCTTTGATATTTGTTACCGACTATCAATGTGCAATTATGAGATAGTTATTGAGAGATCTCTTAAGAACTAAAAAGATTCATGGTTGCTATCAAAGTCATTCAAAAGGGTACGTTTATTAACAGAGCCAATCAAAAGTTAGATTAAGTCAGTGGCACAAAATATCTCCCTCTAAAGTGGATATCTGGTTGCATTTGAACTTTGTTCTGCTTTTAAAATGGTTGAAAGTGCAGTGATAACACATTTAGATGACAACTATACCAGAAATCAGACATGGTTTTTCCATTGGAATTTGGTTGTGCGTTTAGATGGTTGAAGCATAACACACTGGGAATTCAACACACTTCTGTCTGTCTTTTTGAGTGGGTGAATAAAGGTTGGAATCTCAACCAAAAATTACCCACATTTCCACGTTAACGTGTCCCTTCTCCCTCTAGACTTCTACCCATCTAACTGCAAGCCATCCTATCTCTTCATTTTGTTTATCTTAGTGCTAGCTGGTCCATCAGGTGTTGTGAAACGTTAAATTACCCAACCAACGTGTCCAAGACCCCTGCGCCCTGGGCATAATGCCGTAACGACTCAGGAAGGCACACACCTGAAGTCTGTGTCCACTTGAAATGCAGGAAATTGTGGCTGCTCTCGTTAATTGATGCTCCGCAGCTAATGGGACTGTGACAGGTTTTGAGACGTTTGCTGTTGTTTCGGGCTCTGGGTCTGTGACTGTGCTAGCTGTATTCTTTACTGCGGTAAGAGTTAAGAGCTGGTGATATAATATTACTCAGCTCAGCTCCCATGCATCAAGCAACCCTCTGTGTGTGTCTTGTGGACTGGTGCCCCACCCCAACCAGACCCCTCTTCCACATACTCATCAGGAAGATGGATTTTCAGTGGAAATTGATGGGCATGACAGGGATCATGGTGGTTCAGGCAATAACAGAGACAGAGATTGTAAAACACTATACCCTTCCAGATTGCATTATGCACCTACTGATTGCATGGGAGCGGTCTGGAAGAAAACAAACAAAAAAAAATTGGGGTGTAATTCCCCTTTAATTGTGCATCTGTCCCTTTAATTGCATGTCCAGAGAGTAAAGGAAAGTGCCTTCTAATGTGCCGGTCTAGCGATGATTCTCTACTGCTGCTGCTCATTTCATGGCAAAGTTTGCAAATAACAAATAATAGATACAAATTATATACTTACTCATGATATACTTCTGCCAGTTAAGCCTACTTTGCAGTTAACATTTAACTGAGAAGGTTTTGGGGAAAGTAGTTCTGTCAACCCACAAGATGGTTATCACATCAACTGGCTACTCACGGAGTGATAGACAAACACGCTCACCACACAGACAGAAAGGGGCAATATTGGGGTGAGATAATGTCAATGTTGCGTTGGTTGGATAGTAGCAGGGAGCTTTTGTGGTGTCTGACACTTGTGAGATTTGTTAATGACAGTTTGCAATGGAACACATGAAAAATGTCATGTACTTTCGGAATTGTTTGGTGAGCTAGTCATAAGTGGGCTGCAAGCTACTGATAGCTCCGATCAACTTGTTAGAGACCCCTGCTGTAGACTGTAGGCAGAGCAACACAGAGTTCAGTGGGCTCCTCTACCAGCTGGCTCCTCTACCAACTGTAGGCAGGGTACCTGGCAGAGCAACACAGAGCTCAGTGGGCTCCTCTAACAGCTGGCTCCTCTACCAACTGTAGGCAGGGTACCTGGCAGAGCAACACAGAGCTCAGTGTGCTCCTCTAACAGCAGGCGCCTCCTCCAGTTGTCTCCTCTTCCAGTTGGCTCCTCTACTAGCTGGCTCCTCTACCAGCTGGCTCCCCTACCAGCTGGCTCCCCTACCAGCTGGCTCCTCTACCAGCTGGCTGCTCTACCAGCTGGTTCCTCTACCAGCTGGCTCCCCTACCAGCTGGCTCCTCTACCAGCTGGCTCCTCTACCAGCTGGTTCCTCTACTAGCTGGCTCCTCTACCAGCTGGTTCCTCTACTAGCTGGCTCCTCTAACAGCGTGTTTCTCATGGAGTGTAGGCCTACAAAACTTCACTGGAGAGAGATGAGCAACACATGGAGAAGTCTCTGATCACACTCGTGCACTCATCATGTACGCCATGTCGACCATCCCCTACTCACTGAAAGGTTGCCTGAAATGTGCCTTGACCCGGCGTCTTGCAAGTGGTTTGGGAGCTATCTGTCAAACAGGACACGTGTGCTTTCTGATGGTGTCAAGTCAAGTTACCAAGCTATTACTAAAGGTGTCCTGCAAGGGTCGATTTTGGGACCTGTCCTCTGTACTATTTAGATAAATAATATTGGTCTATCTGCATAAACCTGGAACATTCATCTGTATGCAGATGACACCGTTGTGTGAGATCTGTTGGATCTGCAATCGGATTTTGTTGCTTTGCAAATCAAGAAACCCAGCCTAAAACCCCAAACAGCCAGCAATGCAGGTGTAGAAGCACGGTGGCTTGGAAAAACTCCCTAGAAAGGCCAAAACTTGTGCCGGGTGGAGATAATAACAGAACATGGCCAAGATGTTCAAATGTCCATAAATGACCAGCATGGTCAAATAATAGTAATCACAGTGAATAACCGCAGGCAGAACAGTTGAAACTGGAGCAGCAGCACGGCCAGGTGGACTGGGGACAACAAGGAGTCATCATGCCAGGTAGTCCTGAGGCATGGTCCTAGGGCTCAGGTCAACCGAGAGAGAGAAAGAAAGAGAGAATTAGAGAGAGCATACTTAAATTCACATAGGACACCGGATAAGACAGGAGAAATACTCCAGATATAACAGACTGACCCTAGCCCCCCGACACAAACTACTCCAGCATAAATACTGCAGGCTGAGACAGGAGGGGTCAGGAGATACTGTGGCCCCATCCGATGATACCCCTGGACAGGGCCAAACAGGCAGGATATAACCCCACCCACTTTGCCAAAGCACAGCCCCCACACCACTAGTGGGATATCTTCAACCACCAACTTACCATCCTGAGACAAGGCCGAGTATAGCCCACAAAGATCTCCGCCACGGCACAACCCAAGGGGGGGTGCCAACCCAGACAGGAAGACCACGTCAGTGACTCAACCCACTCATGTGACACACCCCTCCTAGGGACGGCATGGAAGAGCACCAGTAAGCCGGTGACTCAGCCCCTGTAATAAGGTTAATAGGGAGAGAGGGGAACCGGCCAGGCAGAGACAGCAAGAGTGGTTCGTTGCTCCAGTGACCTTTCCGTTCACCTTCACACTCCTGGGCCAGACTACACTCAATCATAGGACCTACTGAAGAGATTAGTCTTCAATAAAGACTTAAAGGTTGAGACAGAGTCTGCGTCTCTCACATGGTTAGGCAGACCATTCCATAAAAATGGAGCTCCATAGGAGAAAGCCCTGCCTCCAGCTGTTTGCTTAGAAATTCTAGGGACAATTAGGAGGCCTGCGTCTTGTGACCATAGCGTACGTGTAGGTATGTGTGGCAGGACTAAATCGGAAAGAAAGGTAGGAGCAAGCCCATGTAATGCTTTGTAGGTTAGCAGTAAAACCTTGAAATCAGCCCTTGCCTTAACAGGAAGCCAGTGTAGGGAGGCTAGCACTGGAGTTATATGATCACATTTTTTGGTTCTAGTCAGGATTCTAGCAGACGTATTTAGCACTAACTGAAGTTTATTTAGTGCTTTATCCGGGTAGCCGGAAAATAGAGCATTACAGTAGTCTAACCTAGTAGTAACAAAAGCATGGATTAATTTTTCTGCATCATTTTTGGACAGAACATTTCTGATTTTTAAATGTTACGTAAATGGAAAAAAAACTGTCCTCGAAACCGTCTTGATATGTTCGTCAAGAGAGATCAGGGTCCAACGTAATGCAGAGGTCCTTCACAGTTTAATTTGAGACGACTGTACAACTTAAAGGTCCTGAACCATCAAGATTAATTGTAAGATTCAACAGAAGATCTCTTTGTTTCTTGGGACCTAGAACAAGCATCTCTTTGCAGAAAGTCCTTGTTGATTTAAAATTGGTACTAAATCTATGCTATTTTCTAATTCTCATAGAAATATTTCAGGTGGCTTACACATTTCTGCATTGGAGGGTTCTTTCATCAAGCAGGTTCTCGCTTATAAATATCTGGCTTTTGGATTGACAATAATTTGACGTTTAAAAACATGCAGATGAGCTGGTCAAGAAGCCGAGATTTAAATAAGGCTTATTTTTAGAAATAGATTGTGCCTCTACCTAAACAGCAGGAAGCAGATTGTGCCTCTACCTAAACAGCAGGAAGCAGATTGTGCCTCTACCTAAACAGCAGGAAGCAGATTGTGCCTCTACCTAAACAGCAGGAAGCAGATTGTGCCTCTACCTAAACAGCAGGAAGCAGATTGTGCCTCTACCTAAACAGCAGGAAGCAGATTGTGCCTCTACCTAAACAGCAGGAAGCAGATTGTGCCTCTACCTAAACAGCAGGAACCAGATTGTGCCTCTACCTAAACAGCAGGAAGCAGATTGTGCCTCTACCTAAACAGCAGGAAGCAGATTGTATAGTCAACCAGTTCTTGACTATGGTGACACATTTTTAATTTGTTGTATTGTTCGCCCAATGGGCGACGCTGGGCCCATTGGGCGCCGCCCTATGGGACTCCCAATCACAGCTGGTTGTGTTACAGCCTGGATTGTAAATTAGATCCTGGGCTCAATGGGTTCCCCTGAATAAATAACATTTTAATAAATCAAAATTAAGACTGTCTACAACATTCCACTATCCCTCCCTGACTGACATTATCTTTTTTTGATTGTGCTTATAAGTGCTGCACTTATAAGCTGTCAACATCCCTCCTTGTCCTTCTTCCAGGGAGAGAGCTCATTCTCATCCACCAAACTGATGTCGTCTAGGTGGTGTGTCAGTCAGACAGCGACACATGCTAGGCAGTCACACAACAAAGCCATCCCCTGTGGTACTCAGACTGTTAAATAGACTAATTCAGTGGGAAGACACCTGAAACAGAAAAGCATGACAGGGAAGAGAGTGACCACCAACCAAGGGTAACAGTATTGGCCAAAGACAGCAATGGGCTTCACATGGTTCTGCTTCCACATTCTCAAGTAATGACATCCTGTATTGGTCTGCAGAAGTAGAACACACAGGTTGTCATGAGACGGAAAAGTCCAGACAGATGTCCACCAGCTTACACTTACGCACACACACATGCCTGCACACACGCACACACACACCAGCAGACCAATACCTAAATATATCAACCACTAGCTAAATATATGAAGACCACTAGCTAAATATATTAAGACCACTAAATTCATATATTAAGACTATAACCTAAATATATCAAGATCACTACATTCATATATTAAGATCATTACCTAAATATATCAAGAACACTACCTAAATATATCAAGATCACTTAAATTCATATATTAAGACCATTACCTAAATGTATCAAGACCACTACTTAAATAACAATTCATAGAATAGCATGTCTAAAGTATGCTTTGAAGTCCATTCACATCTGCAATTAATCAAACTAAAGTTTCATCTGATTCATGATTCATGATTAACTTGTGGAAATGTTTTACTTTGAGAAGTTTGACGCATCTTGCTCCTGTTATTCTCTTTTACTTAGAATGTAAAAGATTGAGAATGTAAAAGATTGAGATTTTTTTTGTACCAATTTCTATGGTTGAAAACCCATCTCAAGACTGTCAAGAGGGCAGATTGCTACAGATGTAGAGACAATAATACAAACAAATAGAGCCAGTGGGAAGAAACACTGATTACCCCCAGTGACAAATACTAATGTCTTCATCTTGGCTAACACTAAACTACTTTTCTTTCTCCTCCAACTGGATGGCGAGCAGTAAACGGGCATCAACGCTAACAGAAGCACCAGAGCTGTCCCCTGATAAGATGTTTGAGGCTAAACAAGTGTCTTATTTTTCTCCAGTTTCTCTCGTAGTCACCTGTTGTCATAAAAGATAGTGTAGAAACAGATTTTTGAGCGGAAAACAAAAACACTTTCAGGACCTAACTAAAGAACTTTGAAACCAGACACACACACACACACACACACACCACAATGGAAGTATTGTTTAAAATGAAATCCCATTACGTACAGTAGATACATATCCCAACCAGAACCCATCGATTACAGGCAACATCCGCACTGAGCTAAAGGCTAGAGCTGCCGCTTTCAAGGAGCGGGACACTGATCCGGACGTTTATAAGAAATCCTGCAATAGCCTCAAACGAACCATCAAGCGGGCAAAGCGTCAATACAGGACTAAGATTTAATCCTACTACACCGGCTCTGATGCTAGTCGGATGTGGCAGGGCGTGCAAACTATTACGGACTACAAAGGGAAACCCAGCTGCGAGCTGCCCAGTGATGTCAGCCTACCAGAAGAGCTAAATGTATGTTATGCTCGCATCGAGGCAAGGAACAGTGAAGCATGCATGAGAGGACCAGCTGTTCCAGAGCTGTTCCAGAAAACACTTTCAGGACCAAACTGGAGATTACTGAAACCAGACACAGGTGGCACCTTAATTGGGGAGGTCGTGCTTGTGGTCCATGTCTGAAGCAGAATAGGTGGAATGATAACAAATATATCAAACATATGGTTTCCAGGTGTTTAATGCCATTCCATCTGTTCCATTCCAGTTATTATTATGAGCTGTCCTCCTTTCAGCAGCCTCCCATGGCGCACACGACAATGGAAGTGTATTTCAGTGCAAATGGTATTTCACATCAAATCCCATTAACATCCCTGCCCGACAGTCTTATAGCCTTAGAGGAATATACCACCAGCCTAGCAATCAAATGATCATTTAGATGAAAGTGACATCTTGAGGTGTCAGAGTTCAGGCAGAAACAATCATGTACCCTACAGAGTCCAGGGTCCATAGGAGCCTAGACACACAGGAAATATCCTCAGTTTCATTACAGACCAATAATTCAATTACTGACATGTGCCTCTCAACTCTTATCTTGTGGGGAGGAGTCGGGGTGTCTGTGGAAGATCTCCACCAATACGCTCCTGGATTTCCTCGGAGGTTTGGAGAAGGAAGCCAGAAGAGAGGGAGCAAGGAATTTTGAGCTCCACATCAGACATCCACTGATTGTATTTCTGGTTTCCATGTGTCGCTGTTGGCTGAAGAGAACAGCGGGGGTACAGAGAGCGTGGGACTGTGTTTCCCTAAGTTTGGGTGGTGTGAGCTCACACGTAGTAGTCTGACACCTCCTTCAGACTAACACACACACACACAGGCATACAAAAAAATTGAATAAATTGTTCTTTGTCACATGCTTCTATCATGACGTTGCCCTCTTTGGGTACAGCAAGCACCATCCCCCTCTCCCTGCTCCTTTAACCATATTGTGTCCTCATGGACACAATATGAGAAGGTATAAAAGATCGGTGAAGAATACAGCTACGAACTGGTCCATTTGTAACAACTTGGGGAAGCTCATGGGAGACGGTGCGGCCACATTACCATAACGCTGTTTATATAATAGCCTCAGATATGAGGTTTATATCTAATTGTTGTATAAGATGAATGAGTGAGGATGATACTGTTTGTAAAATTGTGATTTTGGACTGTTTAATGAAGGAAACTCCAATTCCCTTTTGAGTTTAACTAAATCAGAGGAACGCCCAAGAGCCCAGTTAGGGTCAGGCATCCTGGGGCAGCCATTGTTCTGCAATCACGAATGTTACCCAACTTTGAGAAATTCTAAGTAGACCATGTTTCTCTCAATCACGGGAGGACAAAGGCTGCAGACCATTGCTGAATCTTTTAACCATACCACGTGGTTAAACTCTTAGACTATTGATACCGACAGAATAAGAACAAGTCTTTGATATTAATTACTAGTCTGCAGCTAGGAATTCGGTATCATTGAAGGCGAAGAACAACAACCGCCGAAACATCCAATATACAACAACATGAATGAATGTCACTCTAAACTATCCACTATAACCACGACAGAGAGAGACAGACAATTCTACAAAAGAAACAAACTTTTCAAGAGCGATCAAGACGACACACTGAGCGTGAATATAGATTGATTGCAATTGTTCCCGAATGAGTGAGCGTTCATGTGTAAACGATTAGCATTTAAATTGTTATAATTATTAACTCTGTAGTGACTTCTTAGTCGACCCCCACTTCCCTTTTGTCTAACAAGCCGCCATGCCAGTTTAGCCCACTAGGGCACATTCTCCTATCATATCTTGTAACCATATTTACTTTTTTTACTTTTTTTTATGCATTTCTGTTCATTACTTAGTTAGTAATAAATAAATGATTAAAGACAATTGATGTATGGATGACTCATAGTGAAGCCTGGGTTCTTGCAGATAACCAACTATTTACAACGTTTGGAATGAGACTAACGTGAGGAAAAGTAAATAATTAATTAGAAGACTATTGATCAGATATGAAAATATCTGAAAGGTTATATTGGGAAATTATAACTTTGTAATCTGAATATTTTCCTTGGTGCCCCGACTTCCTAGTTAATTACAGTTACATGATTAATCAGTTTGATCGCGTAATACTAATTACAGAGAGTCTTTGATAAAAACTAAGTCTTCAATTTACTGATAGTAAAGACACGACACTTCATAAACAGGTGTAGACTAACAGTAGTTAGTTACGAGCCCTTCCCAACAATGTAGAGAGAAAAAAAAGAAATAATAGAAAAATAATAACACAAGGAATAAATACACATTGAGTAACGATAACGTGGCTATATATACAGAGTACCAGTACCGAGTTGATGTGCAGTGGTACGAGGTAGATACTTGTATGTACATATAACTATGAAGTGACTAGGCAACAGGATAGATAACAAACAGTACCAGCAGCATATGTGGTGTGTGTGTGTGTGTATACACATTATTTAGCAGTCTTGTTTAGCAGTCTTATGGCTTGTGGGTGAAAGACTTGGTGTATTGGTACTGCTTGCCATGCGGTAGCAGAGAGAACAGTCTATGGCTTGGGTGTTTGGCAATTTTTGGGGACTTTCTCTGACACCTCCTGGTAAAGAGATCCTGGATGGCAGGGAGCTTGGCCCCAGTGTTGTACTTACGGTCTGCTGCCATGCTGTAACGATCATCGTAGGTGGAAGAAGGAGAGGACCAAGGTGCAGCGTGTACGTGTTCATGATCTTTTAATTACACTGAACACTAGAACAAAAATAACAAAACGGAACAAACGAAACAGTCCTGTCTGGTACAGAGACAGAAAACAACTACCCACAACTTAAGGGCGAAACCAGGCTGCCTATGTATGGTTCTCAATCAGAGACTACGATTGACAGCTGCCTCTGTTTGGGAACCATACCAGGCCAAACACATAGAAATACAAACATAGAACAAAACATAGAATACCCACTCACATCACACCGTGACCAAACTAAAAATAGAAACATACAAAGCAATCTACGGTCAGGGCGTGACACATGCAGTTGCCGTACCAAGCAGTGATGAAGCCAGACATTGTAAATAAGAATTTGTTCTTAACTGACTAGTTAAATAAAGGCAAAATAAAAAATGTATAAAAAAGTGAAGATCTTGACCCTCTCCACTACAGCCCCATCGATGTGGATGGGGGGATGCTCACCCCTCCGTTTCCTGTAGTCCAAGATCAGCTCCTTTGACTTGCATAAGCAGATATACACACAACATCTGCCCCTGGGACTCATTGACAATGGATTATCAGCTGTCTCCTGTCCTAGCCTGTTTACAGATATATTTGTTTTTACACCCACAAGCTCTAGTCAGCAACTTCATCCTCTCTCTCTCTCGCTCTCTCTCCCTTCTCTTGTCCTTCCATACCTGCGAAATCATATTACAGCTCTCTAATGACGTCAACCCTCTATTCAACTCCTCTCAACTCTTTTGACGACATGAAACTTAAAAGCCTGTCCAAATGGAAGATGAGAAAGGCAGGCTACCAGGGTATTATATCCTGTCTGTGTCTGTGGTTTCTTCACCATTCAAGGGTCATATTAATATGTTGCAGCTCCTCTGCTGTCTTTCATTGGTGTTCTACAGTACATCTACTCAACTTATTTCACCCACCGGGAGATGGACGTAATAGATTTCATTTTCTGAGTCACAGTAAACACTCTTCATGAACTAGCTTACTTGAGACATGTTCTTCTCCTACTGTATAACAAGAGTGTAAACTGCCAACTCCACGGCGAAATAGACTTCTTTTGACAAATGGGTAGTGCATCATCGGTCAGTAGAGTATGCGGTCTTCCCAATAAACAAACAAAAATACATCTGTTACTTAGGGTAGAGGAGGTGAACAAAAGTGCAGACTCAGATGAGGAGACAGGGATAAGGTAACCAAGGTATTTACTGAAAAGCAGGGGGAGATGGGGCGTGTAGCAGGGAACCAGGAACTGAGGCTGGGGCAAGGGGAGTAGGGGCAGGGTAAGCAGGTCTGGAGCAGAATCCAAGGAAGCAGTAGAGCAGGGGTCCAGGGCAAACGGCTTGAAATGCAGATGGACTGAGCAGAGGCTACGATCTGGCAGTGTGGAAGTGGCAGGGCTGAGTACTTGTAGAGGTCTTGATTATGGAACAGTTTGCAGCTGGTGGGGATCTGCTCTGACTCCAGCACACCTGTCTCCACTCACACAATCAGATACACCCACACAGAGAGCGGGAGAGAGCACTGGGGGAGTGGCGGCACGTTAGGGAGACACAGGAGGAGAAGTAGAGGGCGTGGCAGGGGTAGATGTAACACCCAGTTTAAACCACCCATTTTATACCTCCAGGTTTTGTGGTTTACGGCCAATATACCAAAGCTAAGGGCTGTATCCAGGCACTCTGTGTTGCGTCGTGCATAAGAACAGCCCTTATCCATGGTATACTGGCCATATACCACACCCCCTCGGTCCTTATTGCTTAATAAATAAACTTGGTGGTTCGAGCCCTGATTGCTCCATGGCTGAAAGCCGTGGTATATCAGACCGGGTATGACAAAACATTTATTTTTACTGTTCTAATTACAGCAAAAAGGCACCTTGGGGGATTGTGGCTGTGTCCAGAGACTCTGCGTTGTGTCGTGCCTAAGAACAGCCCTTAGCAGTGGTATATCGGCCATATACCACACCCCCTTGGGCCTTACTGCTTAAATATACCATGCTTAAGGGCTGTTCCTATGCACGACACAAAGCGGAGCGCCTGGATACAGCCCTTGGAAGTGGTATGTTGGCCATATACTGTACCAAACTCCTTAGTTTAAAACGGTTACCAACATAAATACAGTGCCTTCGGAAAGTAAAGACCCCTTGACTTTTTCCACATTTTGTTACGTTACAGCCTTATTCTAAAATGTATTCAATAGTTTTTTCCCCTTATTAATCTACCAACATTACCCCATAATGAGAAAAACAGGTTTTTAGAAATATCACATTTACGTAAGTATTCAGACACTTAGTACTATGTTGAAGCAGCTTTGGCAGCGATTACAGCATCAAGTATTCTTGGGTATGATGCTACAAGCTTGGCACATCTGTATTTGGGGTGTTTCTCCCATTATTCTCTGCAGATCCTCTCAAGCTCTGGCAGGTTGTATGGGGAATGTTGCTGCACAGCTATTTTCAGGTCTCGCCAGAGATGTTCAATTGAGTTCAAGTCTGGGCTCTGGCAGGGCCACTCAACGACATTCAAAGACTTGTCCCGAAGCCACTCCTGCGTTGTCTTGGCTGTGTGCTTAGTGTCATTGTCCTGTTGGAGGTGAACCTTCATCCCAGTCTGATGTCCTGAGCGCTCTGGAGCAGGATTTCATCAAGGATATCTCTGTACTTTGCTCCCCTTTATCTTTCCCTCGATCCTGACTAGTCTCCCAGTCCAAGCCGCTGAAAAACATCCCCACTGCATGATGCTGCTACCACCATGCTTCACCGTAGGGATGGTGCCAGGTTTCCTCCAGACGTGACACTTGGCATTTTAGCCAAAGAGTTCAAGCTTGAATTCATCAGAGAGTCTTTAGGTGGGCTGTCATGTGCATTTTACTGAGGAGTGGCTTCTGTCTGGCCACTCTACCATAAACACCTGATTGGTGGAGTGCTGCAGAGATAGTTGTCCATCTGGAAGGTTCTCCCATCTCCACAGAGGAACTCTAGAGACCTGTCAGAGTCACCTCCCTAAACAAGGCCCATCTCCCCCGATTGCTCAGTTTGGCTGGGCGACCAGCTATAGGAAGAGTCTTCCATTTAAGAATGATGGAGGCAAACTGTGTTCTCGGGGACGTTCAATGCTGCAGACATGTTTTGGTACCCTTCCCCAGATCTGTGCCTCGACACAATCCTGTCTCGGAGGTCTACGGACAATTCCTTCCACCTCATGGCTTGTTTTTTTAATTATCTGACATGCACTGTCAACTGTGTGACCTTGTATAGACAGGTGTGTGCCTTTCCAAATCATATCCAATCAGTTCAATTTACCACAGGTGGACTCCAATCAAGTTGTAGAAACATCTCAAGAATGATCAATGGAAACAGGATGCATGCAACGGCCGTTGGTGGAAGAAGGTGAGGACAAAGGTGCTGCGTGGTACGTGTTCATATTATTTATTCGAAACTGAACACTAAAATAGCAAAGCAATAACGAGAACAACCGACACAATTCTGTCTGGTGCAGACACAAAAACAGAAAGCAACTACCCAGAAAACTCAGGTGGGAAAAGGCTACTTAAGTATGGTTCTCAATCAGAGACAACGATAGACAGCTGCCTCTGATTGAGAACCACACGGCCAAACAACAAAGAAATCCAAAACATAGAAAATGAACATAGAATGCCCACCCTAGTCACACCCTGGCCTAACCAAAATAGAGAATAAAATCCTCTCTATGGCCAGGGCGTGACAATGCACTTGAGCTCAATTTCAGCCAATCAGCATTAAGGTCCTAATCTATCCGGTTTCTAAATAACAATAATTGTCAAGAGACTGGATGTGGTTGAGGATTGAACAAACTGAGTCAGAGACTCTGATCCCCAGTGACACCTCATGACCAGACTCAAGGAAGTCAGACTTACTTTGATCTCAACTTCACAAAAAGACAAACAATACAATACAACGCCCACACAGATGCCAATACAACGCCCAGACAGACGCCAATACAACGCCCAGACAGACGCCAATACAACGCCCAGACAGATGCCAATACAACGCCCAGACAGACGCCAATACAACGCCCAGACAGATGCCAATACAACGCCCAGACAGACGCCAATACAACGCCCAGACAGACGCCAATACAACGCCCAGACAGACGCCAATACAACGCCCAGACAGACGCCAATACAACGCCCAGACAGATGCCAATACAACGCCCAGACAGATGCCAATACAACGCCCAGACAGACGCCAATACAACGCCCAGACAGATGCCAATACAACGCCCAGACAGATGCCAATACAACGCCCAGACAGACGCCAATACAACGCCCAGACAGACGCCAATACAACGCCCAGACAGATGCCAATACAACGCCCAGACAGACGCCAATACAACGCCCAGACAGACGCCAATACAACGCCCACACAGACGCCAATACAATGCCCAGACAGACGCCAATACAACGCCCAGACAGACGCCAATACAACGCCCAGACAGATGCCAATACAACGCCCAGACAGATGCCAATACAACGCCCAGACAGACGCCAATACAACGCCCAGACAGACGCCAATACAACGCCCAGACAGATGCCAATACAACGCCCAGACAGACGCCAATACAACGCCCAGACAGACGCCAATACAACGCCCAGACAGACGCCAATACAACGCCCAGACAGATGCCAATACAACGCCCAGACAGATGCCAATACAACGCCCAGACAGACGCCAATACAACGCCCAGACAGACGCCAATACAACGCCCAGACAGACGCCAATACAACGCCCAGACAGATGCCAATACAACGCCCAGACAGATGCCAATACAACGCCCAGACAGACGCCAATACAACGCCCAGACAGACGCCAATACAACGCCCAGACAGATGCCAATACAACGCCCAGACAGACGCCAATACAACGCCCACACAGACGCCAATACAATGCCCAGACAGACGCCAATACAACGCCCAGACAGACGCCAATATAACGCCCAGACAGATGCCAATACAACGCCCAGACAGATGCCAATACAACGCCCAGACAGACGCCAATACAACGCCCAGACAGACGCCAATACAACGCCCACACAGACGCCAATACCACGCCCAGACAGACGTCAATAAACGCCCAGACAGACGCCAATACAACGCCCAGACAGACGCCAATACAACGCCCAGACAGACGCCAATACAACGCCCAGACAGACGCCAATACAACGCCCAGACAGACGCCAATACAACGCCCAGACAGATGCCAATACAACGCCCAGACAGATGCCAATACAATGCCCAGACAGACGCCAATACAACGCCCAGACAGACGCCAATACAACGCCCACACAGACGCCAATACAACGCCCAGACAGATGCCAATACAACGCCCACACAGATGCCAATACAACGCCCAGACAGACGCCAATACAACGCCCAGACAGATGCCAATACAACGCCCAGACAGATGCCAATACAACGCCCAGACAGATGCCAATACAACGCCCAGACAGATGCCAATACAACACCCACACAGACGCCAATACAACCCCCAGACAGATGCCAATACAACGCCCAGACAGATGCCAATACAACGCCCACACAGATGCCAATACAACGCCCAGACAGACGCCAATACAACAAAAATGTGTCCATTTCAATCTCTGAATTGGCACATTTTCACCAAGTCAATTTAAATGTATTGCCAAGAAACACTTGCATGAGTTGCTTCCATCAACTTTGAAAATAATAAACTGTGAAACATTGTTCACAATTCAGTATAACTGGACTATAATGACACAGGCTCAAGCTCTATAAGATGTGATAACTGGCTGCCGCAGATACATACAGCTTCGGTGCAGTATTATTTCAAGGAGAACAGGCTGGTTTAAAACCATAGAATGAGAATGTTGCTTCATTACAATTCCCATGTTCCTAACCCAGGGTAGCAGAACATCAGCAAATCAAATCAATATCTGCCAAGAAAATGACACACCTGCAGCTAACTGTCATGCTTTTATAGAAACACCCACAGCCAGGTCACAGAGAGCAAGCATGCCCAACGCCTGTACACGTTCAAGTGGTCGTCATGGTTGTCACAACATTCAACATGGTTCAACATGAACATTTGTCAACACTGAAATTGGGACAAGTTGTTCTGTACAAATTCCTTTTAAGTTTATGTCAATGTCATAAACATCAGTGTCATAAATGCCAATGTCATGAATCACCTCGTTTTACAGTTGACCCAATATCATTGAATCTCTTGAAAAATGATCACGTATTATTGTAAAGATCCAAGTGATCTGTTGGTAACAGGGAAAGGAGATGATTGTAGACTACAGGAAAAGGAGGTCGCCCCCAATTTCATTGACGGAGATGTAGTGGTGCAGGTTGAGAGTCTCAAGTTCCTTGTTGTCCACATCACCAACAAACTATCATGGTCCAAACACACAAAGACAGTCGTGAAGAGGGCACGACAAAGCCTATTCCCCCTCATGAGACTGAAAATATTTGGCATGGTTAATAATGTCATGTCCTCAGATCCTCAAAAAGTTATACAGCTGCACCATCGAGAGCATGGTTGCATCACTGCCTGGTATGGCAACTGGTCAGCCTCTGATTGCAAGACACTACAGAGGGTAGTGCGAACGGCCCAGTTCACCACTGGGGCCAAGCTTTCTGCCATCCAGGCCCTCTATACAGGCGGTGTCAGAGGAAAGTCCTAAAAATTGTCACAGACTCCAACCACCCAAGTCATAGACTGTTCTCTCTGCTACAGCACGGCAAGCGGTACCGGAGCGCCAACTCTAGGTCCAAAAGGCTTCTTCACAGCTTCTACCACCAAGCCATAATAGGTTATCAAACGGCTTCCCAGACTATTTGCATTTCCCCACCCCCTTTAATACGGCTGCTAGTCTCTGTTATTTATCTATGCGTAGTCACTTTAACTCTACCTAAATGTACATATTACCTCAATTACCTCAACTAACCTGTGCCCCTGCACATTGACTCTGTACCGGTACCCCCTGTATATAGCCTCACTTTTGTTATTTTACTGCTGCTCTTTAATTATTTGTTTGTTTTATTTTTTACTTACCAATGTTTTTACTTAACACTTATTCTTCTTAAAACTGTATTGTTGGTTAAGGGCTTGTAACTAAGCATTTCACTGTAAGGTCTACCTGTTGGTTAAGGGCTTGTAACTAAGCATTTCACTGTAAGGTCTACCTGTTGGTTAAGGGCTTGTAACTAAGCATTTCACTGTAAGGTCTACACCTGTTGGTTAAGGGCTTGTAACTAAGCATTTCACTGTAAGGTCTACCTGTTGGTTAAGGGCTTGTAACTAAGCATTTCACTGTAAGGTCTACACCTGTTGGTTAAGGGCTTGTAACTAAGCATTTCACTGTAAGGTCTACACTTGTTGGTTAAGGGCTTGTAACTAAGCATTTCACTGTAAGGTCTACCTGTTGGTTAAGGGCTTGTAACTAAGCATTTCACTGTAAGGTCTACACCTGTTGGTTAAGGGCTTGTAACTAAGCATTTCACTGTAAGGTCTACCTGTTGGTTAAGGGCTTGTAACTAAGCATTTCACTGTAAGGTCTACCTGTTGGTTAAGGGCTTGTAACTAAGCATTTCACTGTAAGGTCTACCTGTTGGTTAAGGGCTTGTAACTAAGCATTTCACTGTAAGGTCTACACCTGTTGGTTAAGGGCTTGTAAGTAAGCATTTCACTGTAAGGTCTACCTGTTGGTTAAGGGCTTGTAACTAAGCATTTCACTGTAAGGTCTACACCTGTTGGTTAAGGGCTTGTAACTAAGCATTTCACTGTAAGGTCTACCTGTTGGTTAAGGGCTTGTAACTAAGCATTTCACTGTAAGGTCTACACCTGTTGGTTAAGGGCTTGTAAGTAAGCATTTCACTGTAAGGTCTACCTGTTGGTTAAGGGCTTGTAACTAAGCATTTCACTGTAAGGTCTACACCTGTTGGTTAAGGGCTTGTAACTAAGCATTTCACTGTAAGGTCTACCTGTTGGTTAAGGGCTTGTAACTAAGCATTTCACTGTAAGGTCTACCTGTTGGTTAAGGGCTTGTAACTAAGCATTTCACTGTAAGGTCTACACCTGTTGGTTAAGGGCTTGTAACTAAGCATTTCACTGTAAGGTCTACCTGTTGGTTAAGGGCTTGTAACTAAGCATTTCACTGTAAGGTCTACACCTGTTGGTTAAGGGCTTGTAACTAAGCATTTCACTGTAAGGTCTACCTGTTGGTTAAGGGCTTGTAACTAAGCATTTCACTGTAAGGTCTACACTTGTTGGTTAAGGGCTTGTAACTAAGCATTTCACTGTAAGGTCTACCTGTTGGTTAAGGGCTTGTAACTAAGCATTTCACTGTAAGGTCTACACCTGTTGGTTAAGGGCTTGTAACTAAGCATTTCACTGTAAGGTCTACACCTGTTGGTTAAGGGCTTGTAAGTAAGCATTTCACTGTAAGGTCTACCTGTTGGTTAAGGGCTTGTAACTAAGCATTTCACTGTAAGGTCTACACCTGTTGGTTAAGGGCTTGTAACTAAGCATTTCACTGTAAGGTCTACACCTGTTGGTTAAGGGCTTGTAACTAAGCATTTCACTGTAAGGTCTACACCTGTTGGTTAAGGGCTTGTAAGTAAGCATTTCACTGTAAGGTCTACCTGTTGGTTAAGGGCTTGTAACTAAGCATTTCACTGTAAGGTCTACACCTGTTGGTTAAGGGCTTGTAACTAAGCATTTCACTGTAAGGTCTACCTGTTGGTTAAGGGCTTGTAACTAAGCATTTCACTGTAAGGTCTACACCTGTTGGTTAAGGGCTTGTAACTAAGCATTTCACTGTAAGGTCTACCTGTTGGTTAAGGGCTTGTAACTAAGCATTTCACTGTAAGGTCTACACCTGTTGGTTAAGGGCTTGTAACTAAGCATTTCACTGTAAGGTCTACACCTGTTGGTTAAGGGCTTGTAACTAAGCATTTCACTGTAAGGTCTACACCTGTTGGTTAAGGGCTTGTAAGTAAGCATTTCACTGTAAGGTCTACACCTGTTGGTTAAGGGCTTGTAACTAAGCATTTCACTGTAAGGTCTACCTGTTGGTTAAGGGCTTGTAACTAAGCATTTCACTGTAAGGTCTACACCTGTTGGTTAAGGGCTTGTAACTAAGCATTTCACTGTAAGGTCTACACCTGTTGGTTAAGGGCTTGTAACTAAGCATTTCACTGTAAGGTCTACACCTGTTGGTTAAGGGCTTGTAACTAAGCATTTCACTGTAAGGTCTACCTGTTGGTTAAGGGCTTGTAACTAAGCATTTCACTGTAAGGTCTACACCTGTTGGTTAAGGCCTTGTAACTAAGCATTTCACTGTAAGGTCTACACCTGTTGGTTAAGGGCTTGTAACTAAGCATTTCACTGTAAGGTCTACACCTGTTGGTTAAGGGCTTGTAACTAAGCATTTCACTGTAAGGTCTACACCTGTTGGTTAAGGGCTTGTAACTAAGCATTTCACTGTAAGGTCTACACCTGTTGGTTAAGGGCTTGTAAGTAAGCATTTCACTGTAAGGTCTACCTGTTGGTTAAGGGCTTGTAACTAAGCATTTCACTGTAAGGTCTACACCTGTTGGTTAAGGGCTTGTAACTAAGCATTTCACTGTAAGGTCTACACCTGTTGGTTAAGGGCTTGTAACTAAGCATTTCACTGTAAGGTCTACACCTGTTGGTTAAGGGCTTGTAAGTAAGCATTTCACTGTAAGGTCTACCTGTTGGTTAAGGGCTTGTAACTAAGCATTTCACTGTAAGGTCTACACCTGTTGGTTAAGGGCTTGTAACTAAGCATTTCACTGTAAGGTCTACCTGTTGGTTAAGGGCTTGTAACTAAGCATTTCACTGTAAGGTCTACACCTGTTGGTTAAGGGCTTGTAACTAAGCATTTCACTGTAAGGTCTACCTGTTGGTTAAGGGCTTGTAACTAAGCATTTCACTGTAAGGTCTACCTGTTGGTTAAGGGCTTGTAACTAAGCATTTCACTGTAAGGTCTACACCTGTTGGTTAAGGGCTTGTAACTAAGCATTTCACTGTAAGGTCTACACCTGTTGGTTAAGGGCTTGTAAGTAAGCATTTCACTGTAAGGTCTACACCTGTTGGTTAAGGGCTTGTAACTAAGCATTTCACTGTAAGGTCTACCTGTTGGTTAAGGGCTTGTAACTAAGCATTTCACTGTAAGGTCTACACCTGTTGGTTAAGGGCTTGTAACTAAGCATTTCACTGTAAGGTCTACACCTGTTGGTTAAGGGCTTGTAACTAAGCATTTCACTGTAAGGTCTACACCTGTTGGTTAAGGGCTTGTAACTAAGCATTTCACTGTAAGGTCTACCTGTTGGTTAAGGGCTTGTAACTAAGCATTTCACTGTAAGGTCTACACCTGTTGGTTAAGGCCTTGTAACTAAGCATTTCACTGTAAGGTCTACACCTGTTGGTTAAGGGCTTGTAACTAAGCATTTCACTGTAAGGTCTACACCTGTTGGTTAAGGGCTTGTAACTAAGCATTTCACTGTAAGGTCTACACCTGTTGGTTAAGGGCTTGTAACTAAGCATTTCACTGTAAGGTCTACCTGTTGGTTAAGGGCTTGTAACTAAGCATTTCACTGTAAGGTCTACACCTGTTGGTTAAGGGCTTGTAACTAAGCATTTCACTGTAAGGTCTACCTGTTGGTTAAGGGCTTGTAACTAAGCATTTCACTGTAAGGTCTACACCTGTTGGTTAAGGGCTTGTAACTAAGCATTTCACTGTAAGGTCTACACCTGTTGGTTAAGGGCTTGTAACTAAGCATTTCACTGTAAGGTCTACACCTGTTGGTTAAGGGCTTGTAACTAAGCATTTCACTGTAAGGTCTACACCTGTTGGTTAAGGGCTTGTAACTAAGCATTTCACTGTAAGGTCTACCTGTTGGTTAAGGGCTTGTAACTAAGCATTTCACTGTAAGGTCTACACCTGTTGGTTAAGGGCTTGTAACTAAGCATTTCACTGTAAGGTCTACACCTGTTGGTTAAGGGCTTGTAACTAAGCATTTCACTGTAAGGTCTACCTGTTGGTTAAGGGCTTGTAACTAAGCATTTCACTGTAAGGTCTACCTGTTGGTTAAGGGCTTGTAACTAAGCATTTCACTGTAAGGTCTACACCTGTTGGTTAAGGGCTTGTAACTAAGCATTTCACTGTAAGGTCTACCTGTTGGTTAAGGGCTTGTAACTAAGCATTTCACTGTAAGGTCTACCTGTTGGTTAAGGGCTTGTAACTAAGCATTTCACTGTAAGGTCTACCTGTTGGTTAAGGGCTTGTAACTAAGCATTTCACTGTAAGGTCTACACCTGTTGGTTAAGGGCTTGTAACTAAGCATTTCACTGTAAGGTCTACCTGTTGGTTAAGGGCTTGTAACTAAGCATTTCACTGTAAGGTCTACACCTGTTGGTTAAGGGCTTGTAACTAAGCATTTCACTGTAAGGTCTACACCTGTTGGTTAAGGGCTTGTAAGTAAGCATTTCACTGTAAGGTCTACACCTGTTGGTTAAGGGCTTGTAACTAAGCATTTCACTGTAAGGTCTACCTGTTGGTTAAGGTCTTGTAACTAAGCATTTCACTGTAAGGTCTACACCTGTTGGTTAAGGGCTTGTAACTAAGCATTTCACTGTAAGGTCTACACCTGTTGGTTAAGGGCTTGTAACTAAGCATTTCACTGTAAGGTCTACACCTGTTGGTTAAGGGCTTGTAACTAAGCATTTCACTGTAAGGTCTACCTGTTGGTTAAGGGCTTGTAACTAAGCATTTCACTGTAAGGTCTACACCTGTTGGTTAAGGGCTTGTAACTAAGCATTTCACTGTAAGGTCTACACCTGTTGGTTAAGGGCTTGTAACTAAGCATTTCACTGTAAGGTCTACACCTGTTGGTTAAGGGCTTGTAACTAAGCATTTCACTGTAAGGTCTACACCTGTTGGTTAAGGGCTTGTAACTAAGCATTTCACTGTAAGGTCTACACCTGTTGGTTAAGGGCTTGTAACTAAGCATTTCACTGTAAGGTCTACACCTGTTGGTTAAGGGCTTGTAAGTAAGCATTTCACTGTAAGGTCTACACCTGTTGGTTAAGGGCTTGTAACTAAGCATTTCACTGTAAGGTCTACACCTGTTGGTTAAGGGCTTGTAAGTAAGCATTTCACTGTAAGGTCTACACCTGTTGGTTAAGGGCTTGTAAGTAAGCATTTCACTGTAAGGTCTACACCTGTTGGTTAAGGGCTTGTAACTAAGCATTTCACTGTAAGGTCTACACCTGTTGGTTAAGGGCTTGTAAGTAAGCATTTCACTGTAAGGTCTACACCTGTTGGTTAAGGGCTTGTAACTAAGCATTTCACTGTAAGGTCTACACCTGTTGGTTAAGGGCTTGTAAGTAAGCATTTCACTGTAAGGTCTACACCTGTTGGTTAAGGGCTTGTAAGTAAGCATTTCACTGTAAGGTCTACACCTGTTGGTTAAGGGCTTGTAACTAAGCATTTCACTGTAAGGTCTACACCTGTTGGTTAAGGGCTTGTAACTAAGCATTTCACTGTAAGGTCTACACCTGTTGGTTAAGGGCTTGTAACTAAGCATTTCACTGTAAGGTCTACACCTGTTGGTTAAGGGCTTGTAACTAAGCATTTCACTGTAAAGGTCTACCTGTTGTATTCGGCGCATGTGACAAATACAATTTGATTTGATTTGACTGGGCCTGTCTAAATTGTTTTCTGCAAAATTATCACTATTTGACAAACAACGGGGGCTTCAAGGGGAAAAAATGGTCCGGTGTAGGGGCCTCAAGGAAATAAATTGTCTGGTATGATAGCAACTGAGACGATTTCTAGTCCCTGTCCTCAAGGGAATAAATTGTCTAGTATGATAGCAACTGAGACGATTTCTGGTCCCTGTCCTCAAGGGAATAAATTGTCTAGTATGATAGCAACTCGGCCGATTTCTGGTCCAAGTCCATCCCTGGTTGGTAATGAGTTAAAAAATACCTGCAGTGTGACCCTTAGACAACCTTTTTTAGGAATTTCCACAGAGCACTGCACCATTTTATTTATTTTATTTATTATTATTATTTAACCAGGTAGGCAAGTTGAGAACACCTTTATTTAACCAGGTAGGCAAGTTGAGAACACCTTTATTTAACCAGGTAGAATAGTTGAGAACAAGTTCTCATTTACAATTGCGACCTGGCCAAGATAAAACAAAGCAGTTCGACACATACAACAACAGAGTTACACATGGAGTAAAACAAACAAACAGTCAATAATACATTAGAAAAATAAGTCTATATACAATGTGAGCAAGTGAGGTGAGATAAGGCAAAAAAAGGCCATGGTGGTGAAGAAAATATAATATAGCAAGTAAAACACTGGAATGGTTGATTTGCAGTGGAAGAATGTGCAAAGTTGTCACACCCTGACCATAGTTTGCTTTGTATGTTTCTATGTTTTGGTTGGTCAGGGTGTGATCTGAGTGGGCATTCTATGTTGGATGTCTTGTTTGTCTATTTCTATGTCTGGCCTGATATGGTTCTCAATCAGAGGCAGGTGTTAGTCATTGTCTCTGATTGGGAACCATATTTAGGTAGCCTGGGTTTCACTGTGTGTTTGTGGGTGATTATTCCTGTCTCTGTGTTTTGCACCAGATAGGGCTGTTTTTGGTTTTCCACGTTTATTGTTTTTGTAGTGTTCGTGTTTATCTTTTGTTATTAAACATGAATCAAAGAAACCACGCTGCATTTTGGTCCGCTTCTCCTTCACCCCAAGAGAACCGTTACAAAAGTAGAGATAGAAATAATGGGGTGCAAAGGAGCAAAATAAATACATAAATAAATGCAGTAGGGAAAGAGGTAGTTGTTTGGGCTAAATTATAGATGGGCTATGTACAGGTGCAGTAATCTGTGAGCTGCTCTGACAGCTGGTGCTTATTAAAGCTAGTGAGGGAGATAAGTGTTTCCAGTTTCAGACATTTTTGTAGTTCGTTCCAGTCATTGGCAGCAGAGAACTGGAAGGAGAGGCGGCCAAAGGAAGAATTGGTTTTGGGGGTGACCAGAGAGATATACCTGCTGGAGCGCGTGCTACAGGTGGGTGCTGCTATGGTGACCAGCGAGCTGAGATAAGGGGGGACTTTACCTAGCAGGGTCTTGTAGATGACCTGGAGCCAGTGGGTTTGGCGACGAGTATGAAGCGAGGGCCAGCCAACGAGAGCGTACAGGTCGGAGGCTTCTAATGTTAACATGCATGAAACCAAGGCTATTACGGTTACAGAAGTCATCAAAAGAGAGCGCCTGGGGAATAGGAGTGGAGCTAGGCACTGCAGGGCCTGGATTCATCTCTACATCACCAGAGGAACAGAGGAGGAGTAGGATAAGGGTACGGCTAAAAGCTATGAGAATTGGTCGTCTAGAACGTCTGGGACAGAGAGTAAAAGGAGGTTAATGGGGTCGATAAAATAGCTTCAAGGTATAATGTGAATACAGTGGAGGTAAACCTAGGTATTGAGTGATGATGAGAGAGATATTGTCTCTAGAAACATCATTGAAACCAGGTGATGTCATCGCATGTGTGGGTGGTGGAACTGAAAGGTTGGATAAGGTATCATGAGCAAGGCTAGAGGCTCTACAGTGAAATAAGCCAATAAACACTAACCAGAACAGCAATGGACAAGCCATATTGACATTAAGGAGAGGCATGCTTAGTCGAGTGATCCTAAGGGTCCAGTGAGTAGTGAGGTTGGTTGGGGTCACGGCGATTCAGACAGCTAGCCGGGCTATCGGCAGCAAGCTAGCATAGGATGGAGGTCTGTTTTTAGCCACCTCGTGCGTTTCAGTCGGTAGATTAGTGGGGTTCCGTGTGGTAGAGGGGATCAATCCAATTGGCAAAATATATATAGTTATAGTGATCCAAGAAAAATTGTCCAATAGACCTATTCAGATAGCAGCCGATAAGACAGCTAACGATTACCACTCCTCCACCCTACCTCACCCCACACCGCCACACCCCCACCCTACCATACCTCACCCCCCGTCCCTGAGGAAGAGGGGAATGGGGAGAGGAAGAGGAAAGAGGAAAGAGGGGAGTGCGATGTGGAAGGGAGATGGGAGTGGGTTCAGGGCCATATACCAGCAGGTAAACATCCCATCTGGCACCATGCAGCGCCATGCAGCACCATGCAGCAATGCTGCAGCACCATGCAACCCGCTGCAACCCGCTGCAGCCCAATGCTGAACCATGCAACTCTATGCAGAACCATGCAGCCCCATGCAGCCCGCTGCAGTCCCTACTTCTGTCAGATCTCTCCACCCCCAACCTTACCCTCCCGCACACCAGCCTGGTCAACACATACACCAATAACCACACACCCTCCATCCCCAACCTCGACCCCTGCCCTCAAAACCCCCACTCTCTGCCTTATTTGTGGATCTACAAAACACAAGAACTAAGAAATATGGCCTGGAGTTCCTTATTAAAACCTGACACTTTTAACCTTTTGTAATATGCAACATTTGAACATTTGGATCCCTACTGGTCCTTTGTTGTTCCATGCATGTATTCCATCGTTTATCTAATCACAGTCCCTAGGGACTGAAGTCTTTGCATCTATTATATCCCCCACGGCCATAGTCCCTAGGCTGCTATGATCTGAAAGTTTATATAAATGAAAAATGCATGACTCGTACAGATGCGTTATGGTATGATTCATAAAACGTCCATTGAAGTTGAATCTGATTGCCAGAGTAGGATTTAATTGTGACGCAAAAATAATTGTTGATTTATTTGCTTACTGCTGATAAAAACTGTTTTGAGTTGCTTTCAAGTTTTGGTTAATTAAATTGTATTTTCATTGTTTGATAATAATGTTTTATTTCAGAATAATAATTCAGTTGCATATGAAGTAAATAATAAACTACCAAAACTCAATGTATTGTATTACCATTGTCCAGAAAACGAATGCTTCAACGCAGCAGATTTAGGTATGGGCAACATATGCAGCCGCCCACGGGGGCAGCACAGGTGCCCACACAAAAAAATTAGAATGGTGACATTTGCGTGATCGGTTTTCTATCGCTCATTTGCATGTCAAGTCAATGATATCATGTCACCGTGTGGGACTGTGGTTCAATTAACCTTGTCGGAGTGGGTGCCCTGATTCTAATTTGTGAGCTAGGCAGACTACTGCCTGGGAATGTCTCCCACTCAGAAGTATGAGATGGGGAGGGGGGCGGGTGTAGGTTGACCTCAGGTCTCCCCACTGGAAGCCCGGGGTAGGGGGAGCGGGGGTAGGTTGACCTCAGGTCTCCCCACTGGAAGCCCATGGTAGGGGAAGCGGTGGAATCTATCAAATAGCACACCTCTAACTTTGTACAGTACTAATGCAATTAGTAAAATCAGTCACACAAGGAAATGCTACCAAATAAACCAGAATTCCTTCGTAATACTGTGAATATATAGTTTCACAGGCCTATGTTGCAATTTCTTCTGGTTTGTGCGAAAACTAGTCTGCAAACCACCAAGGTGAATTGGTTTAGTCATGACTCTTGGTTGACAGTGTTGGGGAGGGGGGGGGGGGTAATGTATTGATGCTCGAGTGCCAAATCAACACAAATGGATAAGAAAAGGTCTAAGCCATCAGGTGCCCAGTTTAGGAAAAAGAGGAAAGAAGAAGAGGAGAAACGCACAAAAGATAAAGGTATGCAGCTATGTCATCTATTTATGAGTATAATATTATGTAATGAAATAGGTTAGTATAACACTTACAATGCCTTGCAAAAGTATTCACCCCCCTTGGCATTTCTCCTATTTTGTTGCATTACAGCTTGTAATTGAAATTGATTTTTATTTGTATTTCATGTAATGGACATACACAAAATAGTCCAAATTGGTGAAGTGAAATTTAAAAAATAACTTGTTTCAAAAGATTCTAAAAAATAAAAAAACAGTAAAGTGGTGAGTGCATATGTTATGAAGGCCCTAAATAAGGGGCCATCCATATGTATTCACCCCTTTACTATGAAGCTCCTAAATAAGGGGCCATCCATATGTATTCACCCATTTACTATGAAGCCCCTAAATAAGGGGCCATCCATATGTATTCACCCATTTACTATGAAGCCCCTAAATAAGATCTGATGCAACCTATTACCTTCAGAAGTCACATAATTAGTTAAATAAAGTCCACCTGTGTGCAATCTAAGTGTCACATGATCTCAGTATATATGCACCTGTTCTGAAAGGCCCCAGAGTCTGCAACACCACTAAGCAAGGGGCACCACCAAGCAAGCGGCACCATGAAGACCAAGGAGCTCTCCAAACAGGTCAGGGATAAAGTTGTGGAGAAGTACAGATCAGAGTTGGGTTATAAAAAAATATCAGAAACGTTGAACATCCCACGGAGCACCATTAAAGAATATGGCACCACAACAAACCTGCCAAGAGAGGGCCGCCCACCAAAACTCACAGACCAGGTGAGGAGGGCATTGATCAGAGAGTCAACAACGTGACCAAAGAGAACACTGAAGGAGCTGCAGAGCTCCACAGTGGAGATTGGAGTATGTGTCCATAGGACCACTTTAAGCCGTAGACTCCACAGAGCTGGGCTTTACGGAAGAGTGGCCAGAAAAAAGCCATTGCTTAAAGAAAAAATAAGCAAACAAGTTCGGTGTTCACCAAAAGGCATGTGAGAGACCCCCCAAACATATGGAAGAAGGTACTCTGGTCAGATGAGACTAAAATGTAGCTTTTGGCCATCAAGGAAAATGCTATGTCTGGCACAAACCCAACACCTCTCATCACCCCAAGAATACCATCCCCTCAATGAAGCATGGTGGTGGAAGCATCATCGGCAGGGACTGGGAGACTGGTCAGAATTGAAGGAATTATGGATGGTGCTAAATACAGGGAAATTATTTCTTCTTTCTTTCAATCTTCCAGAGATTTGAGACTGGGACGGAGGTTCACCTTCCAGCAGGACAATGACCCTAAGCGTACTGCTAAAGCAACACTCAAGTGGTTTAAGGGGCAACATTTAAATGTCTTGGAATGGCCTAGTCAAGCCCACACCTCAATCCAATTGAGAATCTGTGGTATGACTTAAAGATTGCTGTACACCAGCGGAACCCATCCAACTTGAAGGAACTGGAGAAGTTTTGCCTTGAAGAATGGGCAAAAATCCTAGTGGCTAGAGGTGCCAAGCTAATAGAGACATATCCCAAGACAATTGCAGCTGTAATTACCGCAAACGGTGGCTCTACAAAGTATTGACTTTGGGGGGGGGGGGGGGTGAATAGTTATGCTCAAGTTTTCATTTTTTTTTTCTTATTTCTTGTTTGTTTCACAAGAAAAAATATTTTGCATCTTCAAAGTGCTAGGCATGTTGTTTAAATCAAATGATACAAACCCCCCCAAAATCTACTTTAATTCCAGATTGTAAGGCAACAAAATAGGAAAAATACCAAGGGGGGTGAATACTTTCACAAGGCACTGTATGTTTGTTAGCCTATGTTGCTTGCTATGCTATTACACATAGGGCGACACTATTCAGTTTTCTGTCCAACTAGCTTACATGACATTGGATATAATTTCACAGTTTCATCATGATAGTGTGTGTAGCCTGTAGCAAAGCGATTACAACCTAACTAGTGCATTATTGATTTTGTTAACTTTCATTGAGGTGACATCATAAACGTTTTCTGTGATTGTACTGACTAGGTCCTGAGCTCAGTAAGGGGAATTTCCAATGCTGTAGGCTAACTTAAAAGATGCCTGTCTATATTATGCTGATATTTTGTATCGTTTGTGATATATTGAGTCTTTTGGTGTCTTATGCCTAGAATTACCCAAGGCGGTTGTATGGTTCATTTGGTTCCTATTCTGAAAGTTTGATAAATTGTGCATAATGACATGTGTATTTAATTGTGCAACACATGTATTTAGGGTGTCAGACTCATATATTGTATTTCAATGTAGATTCAGGGGCACCTCTGAAATATTTTGGAGCACCCTCTGGCACTGGCCAGGATCAGGAGCCATCTACCTCCTCAGTCACACAGGCCTCTTCAGAAATTATCTTGGCGCCTTGGGTTCAGGGGCCTTCCACCTCCTCAGCCACACAGGTGTCTTCACAAATGTTGTCTGAGCCTGAGGACCCATTTGCTTCCACTTCTCCACAGCAGGATTCTTCAGGTGTGTTTGTGTAGCACGTGGACATACATGTGTGTGTGTGGGTACACACATGTGTTTATGTGTGCATCACTGCATAACATAAACAAAATAAATCATTTCCATTTTGAAAAGTTTTAAGTTTCCATTTTCGAGGTAACAATGATGATTTTATTATTACTGGGTTTGTATGTGGGATGTTCCACCACTATAAATGCTGTGAGTAACGAATGCTCATGTGCTCTCCATCTCTCATATGAGTGTGTTATTCTTTTTGTGTATTTGTGTGATTTAGTGCAATTTAGTTTTATTTGTGTGTTTCTTGTTAGCAATAGGATAATTATGTAACAATTTGATTCTCTTATTTATTTGTATTTATATACTACAATTTGTTTCTATTTGTCTTTGTTACTTCTTTTTTATATTTATGAGTCTTATTTCTGTATATATTTATATAGTTTTAAATGTTATGATTATTTATTTGTGTTTTTCAAAATGTCTGATAAAACGTAGTTAGTGCAAAATTGTGCTTTTTATTGTTGAGGGGGCGCTGAGGGGGGTGTTCGCCCAGGGAGCCATACAAGCTAGGACCGCCACTGCTTCAACGAATGACTGATACTATGCTTCATATTTTTTTATATAAATCCTCTTAAAGATTGGCCACTTTAAAAAAAAAAAATCGCCTAAAATGACATACCCAAATATAACTGCCTGTAGCACAGGCCCCGAAGCAAGGATATGCATATTATTGGTAGGTAACATTTGAAAGGAAACACTTTGAAGTTTGTGGAAATGTTAAAGGAATGTAGGAGAATATAACACATTAGATATGGTAAAAGATAATACAATGAAAAAACAAATTTTTTGTATTTTTTGTATCATCTTTGAAATGCAAGAGAAAGGCCATAATGTATTATCCCAGCCCATGTACAATTTAGATTTTGGTCACTAGATGGCAGAAGTGTATGTGCAAAGTTTTAGACTGATTCGAAGAACCATTGCATTTCTGTTCAAAATGTATCAAGACTGCCAAAATGTGCCTAATTTGTTTATGAATAACTTTTCATGTTCAAAACTGCACTCTCCTCAAACAATAGCATGGTATTATTTCACTGTAATAGCTCCTGTAAATTGGACAGTGCAGTTAGATTAACAAGAATTTCAGCTTTCTGCCAATATCAGATATGTCTAAGTCCTGAGTAATGTTCTTCTTACTTACAGTGCCGTGCGAAAGTATTCGGGCCCCCTTGAACTTTGCGAACTTTTGCCACATTTCAGGCTTCAAACATAAAGATATAAAACTGTATTTTTTTGTGAAGAATCAACAACAAGTGGGACACAATCATGAAGTGGAAAGACATTTATTGGATATTTCAAACTTTTTTAACAAATCAAAAACGGAAAAATTGGGCGTGCAAAATTATTCAGCCCCTTTAAGTTAATACTTTGTAACGCCACCTTTTGCTGCGATTACAGCTGTAAGTCGCTTGGGGTATGTCTCTATCAGTTTTGCACATCGAGAGACTGACATTTTTTCCCATTCCTCCTTGCAAAACAGCTCGAGCTCAGTGAGGTTGGATGGAGAGCATTTGTGAACAGCAGTTTTCAGTTCTTTCCACAGATTCTCGATTGGATTCAGGTCTGGACTTTGACTTGGCCATTCTAACACCTGGATATGTTTATTTTTGAACCATTCCATTGTAGATTTTGCTTTATGTTTTGGATCATTGCCTTGTTGGAAGACAAATCTCCGTCCCAGTCTCAGGTCTTTTGCAGACTCCATCAGGTTTTCTTCCAGAATGGTCCTGTATTTGGCTCCATCCATCTTCCCATTAATTTTAACCATCTTCCCTGTCCCTGCTGAAGAAAATCAGGCCCAAACCATGATGCTGCCACCACCATGTTTGACAGTGGGGATAGGGTGTTCAGGGTGATGAGCTGTGTTGCTTTTACGCCAAACATAACGTTTTGCATTGTTGCCAAAAAGTTCAATTTTGGTTTCATCTGACCAGAGCACCTTCTTCCACATGTTTGGTGTGTCTCCCAGGTGGCTTGTGGCAAACTTTAAACGACACTTTTTTGGGATATCTTTAAGAAATGGCTTTCTTCTTGCCACTCTTCCATAAAGGCCAGATTTGTGCAATATACGACTGATTGTTGTCCTATGGACAGAGTCTCCCACCTCAGCTGTAGATCTCTGCAGTTCATCCAGAGTGATCATGGGCCTCTTGGCTGCATCTCTGATCAGTCTTCTCCTTGTATGAGCTGAAAGTTTAGAGGGACGGCCAGGTCTTGGTAGATTTGCAGTGGTCTGATACTCCTTCCATTTCAATATTATCGCTTGCACAGTGCTCCTTGGGATGTTTAAAGCTTGGTAAATCTTTTTGTATCCAAATCCGGCTTTAAACTTCTTCACAACAGTATCTCGGACCTGCCTGGTGTGTTTCTTGTTCTTCATGATGCTCTCTGCGCTTTTAACGGACCTCTGAGACTATCACAGTGCAGGTGCATTTATACGGAGACTTGATTACACACAGGTGGATTGTATTTATCATCATTAGTCATTTAGGTCAACATTGGATCATTCAGAGATCCTCACTGAACTTCTGGAGAGAGTTTGCTGCACTGAAAGTAAAGGGGCTGAATAATTTTGCACGCCCAATTTTTCATTTTTTGATTTGTTAAAAAAGTTTGAAATATAAAATGTCGTTCCACTTCATGATTGTGTCCCACTTGTTGTTGATTCTTCTGTGTCCCACTTGTTCTGTGTCCCACTTGTTGTTGATTCTTCTTATAAAATGTCGTTCCACTTCATGATTGTGTCCCACTTGTTGTTGATTCTTCACAAAAAAATACAGTTTTATATCTTTATGTTTGAAGCCTGAAATGTGGCAAAAGGTCGCAAAGTTCAAGGGGGCCGAATACTTTCGCAAGGCACTGTACAACCTCATGCATTAGCCTACATTAGCTCAACCATCCCGCAGGGGACCCACAAATCCTGAAAAAGCTTTTAATCAATTGTCTTATTCCTTGTGAAGAAAGGAATCGTACTCGTTGGGTCTAATGTCATGCTTGGGGTAAGTTGTAGAATCGATGTTTGTTCGCAACGGCTGTCAAAAGCGTTTAAGTAGGAATTTAGCAGCAGAGGAAGCAATTTGAAAAGACCTTTGGAAACACACACACACACTGACTGACTGCCAATCACTTTGACATCTTTACAGGATCTCTTTCTGCTAATCAACCCGGCAAGCAGGCAGCAGCTCAATTAGCTGTCTCCAAGACGTCCATCCATGTAGTCTCACGGTGCTGTGGCTGCTCCTATCTCTATAGTCTATAATGACTTCCTAGACGGATTGGGCTCTTGTCAATGACCACTACAATTAAGCGATCAAGAGCACAGGCCACCACGATGAGAGCAGCTATTTAGCAGTTAACTAAGGCAGAGCAAAAACCAAAATGAACCTTAATCCACTTATCTTCAGTACCAATTAGATTTGTGTCATGTATCAAAGAATAGGACTATGGAACGTTTGAGGCCATTGAATGGATCGTGGTGTTCGTTTTTCCGATGACAGCTAGGCGCCACGGGCTCCATTTGAACAGCATGGTCATCATCACGAGTAGTATGAATATGAGTGTACACGAGAATGTGCTATGACGTCGAGAACCCACCTACGTTTCTGCAGCCGATTGGACTCGCGCAGATACCCAGCTATCATTTAATAAACAGAGGTGGATTGGACCTCTCACTTTCGTCGTGGATCTCGTCGCTGCACTGCAGGAGCTATTCACGCCTTTCCTCACTCCAGAACGCACCTGGGCACACGCGCGGCGTAACAGAATATTACCACTTCGATCGGAAAACAGGTAAATAAGTATTTATTTTAGAGAAATATGCCCTGTATTGATGTATTATATATCTAGATGTTTTTAAATGATTGCTATGCTTGTCAAATGGCGTGCATATTTCAGCGACATTTGGAGACGCTGATAACCCAACCTTGAACGCAGCGGGAAAAAAACATAAATATTGGACTGTTGTTGTTGAAACATGATTAATGTCCTTGAAAACATCCGAACAAAGCAAAAATAACTGCCATTGTTTATTAATATAGACTTTAAATTCAAAATGCATGGCAACATTTCAGTGCGCATTATGCGTATTTTCAAACAAGAAGCCATTTCCTTTTGGGTCTTTATTTTCATTTTTTTTTTTAAGATTGTATTGTAGAGTCATATCTGTCAGCTATATTATATTTATTGAGGGACAATATTAATTCGCGTAAAATCAGGCTCAAATGTGATGCGAGTTTGGTTTCCGCGGAGCTCTTATCCAAACTTTTCAAGTTGTTTGGCTATATTGTTGCTAACCCATCGTCACTCACCTTACAGGTGGTGGTAAAAAGATGAGAAGCGGCATTTTGCTGGTGGCTTTGTTTGTCGCCATGAAACTCCACTCAAGCCAGTCCAGCTGCGAGGAACATGCACACAGATCAACCGACTCAGAGGTATGGAAGTTTCTCAGCCTAAAGTTTCAATTTAAATCTCAGGTTAGCGCGTAAATGTTCTGTTTTTCCTTCATACAATAAATATGATTTGTGAATTCAAATTACTGATAAAATACACTATAGCCAATGAATAGGTTGAATCAAAGCCGGACTGTGGATAGATAACATTGTTTCATATGACATGAAAACATTAAATGAGTTAGAATGAACGAATTCCTTCATATTTCACCAGACCTTGCCCACTGGGAACAAACGTTAGTTCAACGTCTAGTTTTGTTTTACATTTGGTTGAGTTGTCGACTAATTCAACGTGAAATCAACAAAACTATTTACCATGTAATTGGATGTAGGTTAAAAGTTGGGTGAAAAAGAGACGCAGTGCCATTCATTGATGACTTTTTGAAAATCCAAATCGTTTTCCAAGCTGATTCAACGTCATCACATTGATCTTTGGGGGGTGGAATGACCATGGGTGCTTACGTTTTTTTTCTTTCTCAATCACTTTGGTGCAATTTTCACAAGTACAGTATGTGTTACATTTTCACAACTCTAAGCACACAAATCTAAAGAGATCATCAATGGCTGGTGTTTCAAAACTCCCAAGTACATTTTCAATTGACTGAGTACAACAAGCTAATTCACAGAGTCTCTTGTCCACTGCACCAAATCACTCTTCCAATTTGGATACATATTCAATCTAAGTATCTGCTTTTCAAAATGCAATATCCTCTTTACTTTTTTAATGTCATTTGTTAACAATACAATTAACTATCACTTAATCAAACTGCTCAACACTAATAACTACTGAAACAAATGTATGTAGTGCCTAGTTAACATTATAGTTTGATTACTGCTGAACACTGTACATTTTTATATATTTACCTCATAAATGTGTCAATTTGACATAAATTTATGCTGGAAGGTAAAACCGAATCATATATGGATGTGGCTGTAAATACTACATCATCATTCTCCATCAGCCATTGTTCTTCAACAGGACAAAGTAGAAATAGTCACTATGTGCTACCATTTGTAATTATAGTGTAGTGTACAATGCACTGCTGAAATACCTAAATATATCATATTATTCTATTATATTCCACTCGTTATCTGAATTGCATTGATACACTGTAAGCAGAGAAAAAAAATGACAAAATATGGGTAAAAAATAAAAAATAAAATAAAAGTGATCTTGAAAAATGTTGCATGAGGCACAAATGACACACAACACAGTGCTATGTTTTTACAGTGGCCAACTGCTTTACAATACCACTATTTTTGATGATTTGTCCTATGTATGTAATTTATAAGGATAATTAAACTATAAGCTTTACATGTTTCTCAATATTCTCACAATCTGCCACTGGATACAAATATACTGTATGAGAAATTATACTTACCATCTAATATTCTTTCTATTCAACACTATAAAAACTAACGTTGTTTTTTTGCTATTGGATTAAATGGTAGTTAAAATGATTAAATGGTTAGCCTATCGTTATCTGATGTATTGGTGACCAAACAAAATGTTCTCATGGTATTTCACAGAAAAGATTTTGGCATGGATGACTCAGGGGTGAAAGATGTGTGAAACCCCAATGTATGCAAGGTTTTGAATGTAAAATAGGAGGCATTACAAGTGTTATCAGTTCAGAGTTTTGTACCTGGGAGTATACCACTTACATCTAAAAACTTGCACAAGTGATTGAACAAAAAGAAAACACTGAATACAATCATGTGTCATCATTACAGGAGGGTCCAGGTTTGGGAAACATCCAGCGGACCATTCTGAAGAGATATAACGGTCTGGATTATGACAGCTTCGTCGGGCTGATGGGGAGAAGGGGTGCTGGTAAGTGTCTGCTCTCTCTACTCCACATCCTAGATCAAACTAAAGTTATTTAGAAATACCTTTTTACATCAGCAGACAACAGTTGTCACAAAGTACTTGCCCTGGCCTAAAGAGATGATGTTGTGTTGACTCAGGCCATTCATGTGTTTATATAGAAGTGTTTATACCAATGATACATCTTTAATTATTTCATAACATGTTCAATGCTGATGCTGGTGTTCACTGCTGGTAAAGGACATTCTTCATAGGACTAACTCACTTTTTATTGGAGATCTATTGCGATTTATGATTTTTTGACATTTGACTTGGTTTTCCCCAGATATAAATGATCTACCACCATCTCCCCATAAAAGTTAGTAATAACCATTCATTTACTGTTTCTTTTACATATCAATAGAAATGTTATTATCTTTAATTGAAAATTATGAGGCATTTCGTGTCATATAATACTAATTCATAAAGTGCTTTTTTCATACCCAAGGTCCTAAAAAATGTAAACATACTGTGAACACCTGCATTTGATAATGACCTAAGCCTTTTTGTAACAGGGGAGATGGACGACGTCTTTGTTGGGCTTATGGGCAGAAGAAACTCTGAACTTGGTGAGTGTAGGTGGATGGGTATATGTTATTAGCCTCAGGATGGAGATCTGAGAGCAGTAAGGAGGTAATATGAAATGCGGTGTAAAAAAGGAAGCACATGAGAATGTTTCAACTTTATCAAGTGACTCCGTTTTCATAATCAATCAAAAGTTAAATAAATGAATATTCATATCAAATAAGTTTACATAAAGATGAAATGATTCTTAGATTGAATTTCAAGAAATAACAAAAATAGAATTGACATTACCCAATGAAACAAAACACCATTCAGTATTTAAGTCTCCTCCATGAACACACTAACATTCAGTCTCCCAGTCTTGTATAGCAAACAGCTCCATTTTATGATGACCACATCAGCAAGAGACAAACAGTTCAAAAGTCTGATGATAGAACCACGACAGAGTATTACTGTAATAACAGCCCAACTACGTTCTGCATCCCCCTGAACCATGAGATGACATTACTCTCCTGTTGAACAAATAAACCATCCAATACATTCACTGTAATATACATTAGAAAATAGTTACTTGGATATGGACACGCATTCCCCAGGGCACGAGCAGGCACCCTTTGAAACTAGCTAGCAGCCCCTCTCGATAGCTAGCTGGCCTAGCTCACTAGCTTGTTTGCTACATTGAATTTTCATAAAAAATATAACCCCATGACCTATAAACATTACAAAGAATGTCAGACCATGTTGCTAAACACCTTGTAACTCATCAACAACAAATAAAGTACAAATAAAGGAATTTTACATGAAATGAGGTGGAAAAAAGGAAGCACATGAGAATGTTTCAACTTTATCAAGTAACTCCGTTTTAATAATGAGGCCAGCCAAGGTTGCCAGGTCGAGCTAAAATGTATAGGCCAATGACCTCTGAAAACCCGCCCACAAGGCCTGACCACTAGCCCATAAAAAATGTTGTTGCAAGAGTTGCCACATTTATCCAATAACCCCTTTTCCATAAAGTTATCAATCGAATTAAGAAGGAATATCAATGTCATTTTTAACGACTTAGACTAAGAAGCAAAATTCGTTTTTTCATCAAAATAATAATTCTTGCGAGTTTAAGAATAAGTCGCAAGAGAAAAGATAAAACACCCTTATTAAACTCTCCAGATCATTGTCCATCAATGGATGTCGATTTAACTTGTTTTGACTGCTTTGATTATGCAGTAAGGCTGGAGGAGGTGTGGTAAGAACAGCCCTTAGCCATGGTATATTGGCCATTTACCACAACTCCCTAAATTGCCTTATTGCTATTGTAAACTGGTTACCAATGTAATTAGAATGGTAAAAAGTATGTTTTTGTCATTCCCTTGGTACACATCTAATATACCATGGCTTTAAACCAATCAGCATTCAGCACTAAATTATAATTCTAAACTGGGTGGTCCGAGCCCTGAATGCTGATTGGCTGACATAAGTGGCATATCAGACCTTATACCACAGGTATGACACAACATTTATTTGTACTGCTCCAATTACGTTGGTGACCAGTTTATAATAGCAATAAGGCACCTCTGGTGTTTATGGTATATGACCAATATACCACGACTAAGGGCTGTGTCCAGGCACTCCGCGATGCATCATGCATAAGAACAGCCCTTAGCGGTAGTGTATTGGCCATATACCACACCCCCTCGTGCTTTATTGCTTAAATGAACCCTGTTTATGCACGTGCATAACTATAGATACATCGACCTGAGAGTTTGAGTGATGAAAGTTGGACAGAGGGTCTCGAAATCGCTGCAAGAATCATTTGGACAAACTTTAAAAAACGAATGTTAGTCTATTTTCTCGCAATTGTGCCGTCATTATCTCCCAAATGTTAAGACTACAAACATAAATCGCCTATTTGCGAGGTTGACTTGTTATTTCAATAGGCAATATAATTAAATATAATTGCAATTCAACTGTGCCAGATGCAGGTGACCTATAGCCCCTGATAGGCCAACATGCCAACATCTCATTTCAGGAGAAAATCCACAATGGAGAATGATACATTTGTGATAGAGCTGTGAACATGATCACATTTGATAACTTCCAATTTAATTTAACTAAACATGCCCATTAATAATTGCATAATTACACAAGGATACAACAACAAACTGAATTATATTCTATTAAATCCGTTTGCCAGCTCCAGGTAGGCTACACAAGTGGCACAAATTGATTTGCATCGACTCCAGTGATATAATAATTTCAACATACTGTATTTACTGTATCAAATGGCAGGCTACAGTAGCCGAGAATGGCATATAAATTAATAGCTTACTTGATGGCCATCAGATGCAAATGTCGCCTATCAGTCCACACATGTAATGTGATTTTCATTGTGGACATTTCCCCATAACACAAGCACGCGAGGGAGTTCCATAACTTCCATTTCAAATTTCCCTAGAACTGAGCATGAGTAAAACCCTTCGCCTGATACGGTTATCCATAAGAAAATTCACCTTCAAAAATGCAGTTTACTTTAAACCACCTCTGAGCGAATTTATCTAAAGTGCTCTAGTGCGCCTAGTGTCGATTTCAAATGCATTCTCGCCGTTATCAGTTCTAGCTTGTTAATGTTTAATGGAAAAAAGGGTGTCTCCATAATGACCCATCTAAATTGCCTACCTACAACCGGTAAAAAAGTTATCACGATGTGCGCGCGTGCTGCTCTGTCTCCCTGACTCAGTGAAATATATATATATTAAGGAGAAATACGATTGCGGTGCAATTGAAAGTAGCCCAAAAACCCGCCACCCGCGACCAATGCATTTTCACCCGCGACATCGTTTTCAAAGTAGCCCAATTTCGCTGGAAAACTGCGAACATGTCAACACAGAAGCCAGCTCAGTACTTACTCCTTTGATTCCTAGTCCAACACAAGTTAGAGCGCCCTCTTGTGTCCTGACTGTAATTGCATCTACTGCTGCATAATGAATACCTGACTGCATAGGAATGGATAGACAGTCCAGCAAAATAGAAAAGGTATCCCTTGAATCCCATGTACTTTAAGTTCTAACTCAATTATTTGCAACCTGCTACACGCTCACCCTCTTTAAATAGTCCCTCCTGTTATTACTCAGCAAGTCTGTAACTGAGCAGTATGTCTGGTGTTCTGTATAGGTTTCGGCACTGGTATTGATATTGGTCACACTGCTGACATTGGTAAGTAGACATGCATTTTGGTGGAGTGGGTGGTAGAGTTTGCTATAAGGCATGAATGTTAGGTCTCCACACCTGGTATGTTGGCTGTCCAAGTGTGTCATAAGTTAGCTTGCTCCTTGGTTTTAGGCAGTGGTGTAAAGTACTTAAGTAAAAAATACTTTAAAGTACCTCAAGTTGTTTTTTGTGCTATCTGTACTTTACTTTGCTATATATATTTTTGACAACTTCTAGTTTTACTTCACTACATTCCTGAAGAAAATAATGTACTTTTCACTCTATACATTTCCTGACACCCAAAAGTACTCGTTTTGAATGCTTAGCAGGACAGGAAAATGGTCCAATTCACGCACTTATCCTGAGAACATCCCTGGTCATCCCTACTGCCTCTGATCTGATGGAAACACTAAACAGAGAACATCCCTGGTCATCCCTACTGCCTCTGATCTGGTGGACTCACTAAACAGAGAACATCCCTGGTCATCCCTACTGCCTCTGATCTGGCCGACACACTAAACAGAGAACATCCCTGGTCATCCCTACTGCCTCTGATCTGGTGGACTCACTAAACAGAGAACATCCCTGGTCATCCCTACTGCCTCTGATCTGGCCGACACACTAAACAGAGAACATCCCTGGTCATCCCTACTGCCTCTGATCTGGTGGACTCACTAAACAGAGAACATCCCTGGTCATCCCTACTGCCTCTGATCTGGTGGACTCACTAAACAGAGAACATCCCTGGTCATCCCTACTGCCTCTGATCTGGTGGACTCACTAAACAGAGAACATCCCTGGTCATCCCTACTGCCTCTGATCTGGCCGACACACTAAACAGAGAACATCCCTGGTCATCCCTACTGCCTCTGATCTGGCCGACACACTAAACAGAGAACATCCCTGGTCATCCCTACTGCCTCTGATCTGGTGGACTCACTAAACAGAGAACATCCCTGGTCATCCCTACTGCCTCTGATCCGGTGGACTCACTAAACAGAGAACATCCCTGGTCATCCCTACTGCCTCTGATCTGGTGGACTCACTAAACAGAGAACATCCCTGGTCATCCCTACTGCCTCTGATCTGGTGGACTCACTAAACAGAGAACATCCCTGGTCATCCCTACTGCCTCTGATCTGGTGGACTCACTAAACAGAGAACATCCCTGGTCATCCCTACTGCCTCTGATCTGGTGGACTCACTAAACAGAGAACACCCCTGGTCATCCCTACTGCCTCTGATCTGGAGGACTCACTAAACAGAGAACATCCCTGGTCATCCCTACTGCCTCTGATCTGGTGGACTCACTAAACAGAGAACATCCCTGGTCGTCCCTACTGCCTCTGATCTGGCGGACTCACTAAACAGAGAACATCCCTGGTCATCCCTACTGCCTCTGATCTGGTGGACTCACTAAACAGAGAACATCCCTGGTCTTCCCTACTGCCTCTGATCTGGAGGACTCACTAAACAGAGAACATCCCTGGTCTTCCCTACTGCCTCTGATCTGGAGGACTCACTAAACAGAGAACATCCCTGGTCTTCCCTACTGCCTCTGATCTGATGGACTCACTAAACAGAGAACATCCCTGGTCATCCCTACTGCCTCTGATCTGGTGGACTCACTAAACAGAGAACATCCCTGGTCATCCCTACTGCCTCTGATCTGGTGGACTCACTAAACAGAGAACATCCCTGGTCATCCCTACTGCCTCTGATCTGGTGGACTCACTAAACAGAGAACACCCCTGGTCATCCCTACTGCCTCTGATCTGGCGGACTCACTAAACAGAGAACATCCCTGGTCATCCCTACTGCCTCTGATCTGGTGGACTCACTAAACAGAGAACATCCCTGGTCATCCCTACTGCCTCTGATCTGGCCGACACACTAAACAGAGAACATCCCTGGTCATCCCTACTGCCTCTGATCTGGTGGACTCACTAAACAGAGAACACCCCTGGTCATCCCTACTGCCTCTGATCTGGCGGACTCACTAAACAGAGAACATCCCTGGTCATCCCTACTGCCTCTGATCTGGTGGACTCACTAAACAGAGAACATCCCTGGTCATCCCTACTGCCTCTGATCTGGCCGACACACTAAACAGAGAACATCCCTGGTCATCCCTACTGCCTCTGATCTGGTGGACTCACTAAACAGAGAACATCCCTGGTCATCCCTACTGCCTCTGATCTGGTGGACTCACTAAACAGAGAACATCCCTGGTCATCCCTACTGCCTCTGATCTGGTGGACTCACTAAACAGAGAACATCCCTGGTCATCCCTACTGCCTCTGATCTGGCCGACACACTAAACAGAGAACATCCCTGGTCATCCCTACTGCCTCTGATCTGGAGGACTCACTAAACAGAGAACATCCCTGGTCATCCCTACTGCCTCTGATCTGGCCGACACACTAAACAGAGAACATCCCTGGTCATCCCTACTGCCTCTGATCTGGTGGACTCACTAAACAGAGAACATCCCTGGTCATCCCTACTGCCTCTGATCTGGCCGACACACTAAACAGAGAACATCCCTGGTCATCCCTACTGCCTCTGATCTGGAGGACTCACTAAACAGAGAACATCCCTGGTCATCCCTACTGCCTCTGATCTGGTGGACTCACTAAACAGAGAACATCCCTGGTCATCCCTACTGCCTCTGATCTGGTGGACTCACTAAACAGAGAACATCCCTGGTCATCCCTACTGCCTCTGATCTGGAGGACTCACTAAACAGAGAACATCCCTGGTCATCCCTACTGCCTCTGATCTGGAGGACTCACTAAACAGAGAACATCCCTGGTCATCCCTACTGCCTCTGATCTGGTGGACTCACTAAACAGAGAACATCCCTGGTCATCCCTACTGCCTCTGATCTGGTGGACTCACTAAACAGAGAACATCCCTGGTCATCCCTACTGCCTCTGATCTGGTGGACTCACTAAACAGAGAACATCCCTGGTCATCCCTACTGCCTCTGATCTGGCCGACACACTAAACAGAGAACATCCCTGGTCATCCCTACTGCCTCTGATCTGGTGGACTCACTAAACAGAGAACATCCCTGGTCATCCCTACTGCCTCTGATCTGGTGGACTCACTAAACAGAGAACATCCCTGGTCGTCCCTACTGCCTCTGATCTGGCGGACTCACTAAACAGAGAACATCTCTGGTCATCCCTACTGCCTCTGATCTGGTGGACTCACTAAACAGAGAACATCCCTGGTCTTCCCTACTGCCTCTGATCTGGAGGACTCACTAAACAGAGAACATCCCTGGTCTTCCCTACTGCCTCTGATCTGGAGGACTCACTAAACAGAGAACATCCCTGGTCTTCCCTACTGCCTCTGATCTGGAGGACTCACTAAACAGAGAACATCCCTGGTCTTCCCTACTGCCTCTGATCTGGAGGACTCACTAAACAGAGAACATCCCTGGTCATCCCTACTGCCTCTGATCTGGAGGACTCACTAAACAGAGAACGTCCCTGGTCTTCCCTACTGCCTCTGATCTGGAGGACTCACTAAACAGAGAACATCCCTGGTCTTCCCTACTGCCTCTGATCTGGAGGACTCACTAAACAGAGAACATCCCTGGTCTTCCCTACTGCCTCTGATCTGGAGGACTCACTAAACAGAGAACATCCCTGGTCTTCCCTACTGCCTCTGATCTGGAGGACTCACTAAACAGAGAACATCCCTGGTCTTCCCTACTGCCTCTGATCTGGAGGACTCACTAAACACAAATGTTTTGTTTGTAAATGAATGTCAGTGTTGTAGTGTGCCCCTGGCTATCCGTAAATATATATACAAAAAAAAATGAAATTATGCTATCGGTTTCCATGATATAAGGAATTTGAAAGGATTCATACTTTTCCTTTTGATACTTAAATACATTTCCATTTCAATTCTATTTACTTTTGATACTTAAGTATATTTAAAACCAAATACTTTTAGACTTTTACTCAAGTAGTATTTTACTGGGTGACTTTCACTTTTACTTGAGTCATATTCTATTAAGGTATCTTTACTTTTACTCAAGTTTGACTTTTGAGTACTTTTTCCACCACAGGTTTTTGGATACATTGGGATCTTCTGATATCCATCCCTTCCTCTACGCACTGCTGATCTGAATCCATGACGTCATTCATACATGAACAACCATTGTCTGGATTGGGCCCAACTACAGTTTCGGGAGTGTCATCTCTCCTTTCAACATGGTCCTCTCTCCCTTCGGCATTGTCCCAATCCTCATTGTTTGGTTCTTCTAGGACCTCTGATTCCTGCTTCATGTTCTCATACTAACTACTTTCTGTATCCTGAATACAGGGATGAAACATATAGGCCTCTTCTGTCAGTGATTTTTATCTGAGGTCTTGGGTGTTCTGTGCTTGCAACTGGGTTAACTCCACGAGAACAGAAGTCTTCCTCATTAGATTCTTCTGAAGTTTCATCCCCATCTCCTCCATGTTCCATGTTTGATGTTCTTTTACTAGCATGCTGTTTCCTCTCTTCCAAGGTCTCATGTTTCACACAGGTATGTCGTTCACTAACAACATCATGTTGCTATGGAGCACTCTGATGCCCTTAGCACCATTCTCCCTTTCCACCTTGTAGACTGGTCCTTCCCCAATCTTTATTACCACCCTGTGTATGGCAGTGTCCCAGTAGGCCTGCAACTTGCCTGGTTCTCCTCTCTCTAACATGTTCTTCACCAAGACTCTATCTCCAGTTTGGAGGGCCACTGCACCATGGTCGTAGTGTCTTTTGCCTTTAGCAGAGGACTCTCTACTGTTTTCAGATGCAACTTGGTAAGCTTCCTGCATTTTGGTGGCCTAGTTCTGAGTGTAGACTGGTTGTGACACCTGTTTATCACACTGATTGAGGCCAAGCAACTGGTCAATGGGCAGGCGGGGTAGTTGGCCAAAGAGAAGGAACTGTGGTGTGTAAGTGTTGCTCCGTGACGAGTAGAGTCTATGAATGTACAATATGAGCAAGCGTTTGGCTCTCACACGCAGTTGCCTTTTCTCGGTGTCTGTTGGTTGTCGCCCCTTTAACCTCTTCGGCAGCTTGGATGTCCTCAACGGTTAACGGTATCATGTCTTCCCAGACATTAGTGTTGTCAGGAACTGGAAGACTGATTGACAGAGCAGCTGCCCACATAGCCTCCTTTTCTTTGACAGCTTTACTTTCCTTCCAGATGGCAGTAATTACATCTTGAGTCATGTTGTTGGTGAACTCGCATTCACCCTTATTGGAGGTCAAGTGTGTTTCTGGATAGAGTGTCTGCGTCAATATGGACTTTCCCTGGGTGGTACTTAATGTAAAAATGTAAGTTTGCTAGTTCACGCACCCATCTGTGCCCTACAGCGTTAAATCTGACAATACTCATCACAAATATAAGGGGATTGTTATCTGTGTATATTGTAAAAGATGAGGCATAGTAGAGATTATCACGGAACTTGTCACAGCCCATTTTAGAGCCAGGAATTCGAGCTTTCCGGAGTGTAGGTGATAGTTATTTTCAGCTGGAGACAAGGTCTTCGACCTATAACCTATCATTCATATCTTTTCCTGCTGCCTTTGGTAGCTTACTGGTAGTTAACTGCATTCACACATCTATCTACAATGGCCTGGTGGGCTGCTGTCCATTCTACTGGCATCTTTGATGGCAAACGTGAACATTTGGTTTTCAGCTTTCCTTTCGATGTTCTTTGGGACATTTTGGTCTCCACTGTATTTTCTCAGTCGGACTGGAGCAGTTCATTCAGCTCTTTTGCGAGTCTCAAGAAATCTTCTATAGGAACCTAGAAATCAGAGAATAGGCCTCACCTCTCCCACTGTTCTCACACAACAGGTAATGAGTAGGACCACTTTGACCACCCCCCCTCTTTCAAGCAGTGTGTGCACATGCTCCTTCACTTCCTTCTACAATGGTTTTGGAATGGAGTTGTAGGATTTCTGTACAGGTGTGTCATCACGTAGGTTCACACAACCTATATCTCCCGGAATTCTCAGCAAACACATCTGATTCGTCGAACTACATTTGTCTCACTACTTATTCCTGCCTTGAATCTAGATCAGTGGCTCCCAAACAATTTATCGTCCCATACCCCTTCAAATATTCAACCTCCAGCTGTGTACCCTCTTTAGCACCAGGGTCAGCTGTACCCCCTCTAGCACCAGGGTCAGCTGTACTCCCTCTAGCACCAGGGTCAGCTGTACCCCCTCTAGCACCAGGGTCAGCTGAACCCCCTCTAGCACCAGGGTCAGTGCACTCTCAAATGTTGTTTTATGCCATCATTGTAAGCCTGCCACACACACACGCTATACAATACATTTATTAAATATAAGAATGACTGTGAGTTTGTCGCAACCCGGCTCGTGGGAAGTGACAAAGAGCTCTTATAGGACCAGGGCACAAATAATAATAATCAATCATTTTGCTCTTTATTTAGCCATCTTACATATAAAATGTGATTTGTTCATTGAAAATTGTGAATAACTTACCACAGGTTAAGGAGAAGGGTGTGAATAACTCACCACAGGTTAAGGAGAAGGGTGTGAATAACTCACCACAGGTTAATGAGAAGGGTGTGAATAACTTACCACAGGTTAAGGAGAAGGGTGTGAATAACTCACCACAGGATAAGGAGAAGGGTGTGAATAACTCACCACAGGTTAAGGAGAAGGGTGTGAATAACTCACCACAGGTTAAGGAGAAGGGTGTGAATAACTCACCACAGGTTAATGAGAAGGGTGTGAATAACTCACCACAGGTTAATGAGAAGGGTGTGAATAACTCACCACAGGTTAATGAGAAGGGTGTGAATAACTTACCACAGGTTAATGAGAAGGGTGTGAATAACTCACCACAGGTTAATGAGAAGGGTGTGAATAACTCACCACAGGTTAATGAGAAGGGTGTGAATAACTTACCACAGGTTAAGGAGAAGGGTGTGTTTGAAAGGATTCACATAACTCTGCAATGTTGGGTTGTATTGGAGAGACTCTCAGTCTTGAATCATTTTCCACACACAGTCTGTGCCTGTATTTCGTTTTCATGCTAGTGTGGGCGAGGAATACACTCTCACATAGGTGCGTGGTTGCAAAGGGCATCAGTGTCTTAACAATGAAATTTGCCAAGGCAGGATACTCTGAGCACAGCCAAATCCAGAAATCTGGCAGTGGCTTCTGAATCAATTATATAAGGGCACAGGGCGAGACCCAGATGCAGACACAGGAGGCAGATGGTTTGAGGCAGACCGGGCAGACTAGCAAACAACAGGTGACACCTGGAGGGGGGTGGAGACAATCACAAAGTCAGGTGAAACAGATCAGAGCGTGACAAAAATGTAATTTTCACAGAACCACTTCTTGCAATTTTGATGAGGCTCTCTTGTTCAGATATCAGTAAGTGAACTGGAGGCAGGGCATGAAAGGGATAACGAATCCAGTTGTTTGTGTCATCCGTTTCAGGAAAGTACCTGCGTAATTACGCACCCAACTCACTCAGGTTCTTCTCTATATCATATTTGACATTGTCCATAAGCTTGTGTTAATTTTCACACAAAAAGTCATACAGTGATGGAAAGACCTGTTTGTTGTCCTTGTTAATGCAGACAGAGAAGAGCTCCAAGTTCTTAATCATTGCCTCAATTTTGTCCCGCACATTGAATATAGTTGTGGAGAGTCCCTGTAATACTAGATTCAGATCATTCAGGTGAGAAAAAACATCACCCAGATTGGCCAATCGTGTGAGAAACTTGTCATCATGCAAGCGGTCAGACAAAAGAAATGTATGTTCGGTAAAGAACTTTAAGCTCGTCTATAAATTTTTTTAAAGCGTGTCAATACTTTGCACCTTGATAACCAGCGCACTTCTGTATGTTGTAAAAGCGTTACATGATTGCTGCCCGTATCATTGCATAGTGCAGAAAATGCATGAGGGTTCAGGGGCCTTGCTTTAACAAAGTTAACCATTTTCACTCGTGGTGTCCAAAACGTCTTTCAAGCTGTCAGGCATTCCTTAGGAAGCAAGAGCCTCTCGGTGGATGCTGCAGTGTACCCAAGTGGGGTCGGGAGCAACTGCTTGCAGGCGCGTTACATCTCCACTATGTCTTCCTGCCATGGCTTTTGCGCCATCAGTACAGATACCAACACATCTTGACCACCAAAGTCCATTTGATGTAACAAAGCTGTCCAGTACCTTAAAAATATCCTCTCCTGTTGTCCTGGTTTCCAGGGGTTTACAGAAGAGGATGTCTTCCGTAATTGACCCCCATTAACATAACGGACATATACCAGGAGCTGTGCCAGGCCCGCCACGTCTGTTGACTCATCCAGCTGTAACAGACATATACCAGGAGCTGTGCCAGGCCCGCCACGTCTGTTGACTCATCCAGCTATAACAGACATATACCAAGAGCTGTGCCAGGCTCGCCACGTCTGTTGACTCATCCAGCTGTAACAGACATATACCAAGAGCTGTGCCAGGCTCGCCACGTCTGTTGACTCATCCAGCTGTAACAGACATATACCAGGAGCTGTGCCAGGCACGCCACGTCTGTTGACTCATCCAGCTGTAACGCATAGAATTCACTGGCATGTATGCAAAGCAGTAATTGTTTCAAAACATCTCCTGCCATGTTACTGATGTGTCATGAAACAGGGTTGTTTGAGGAAGACATTGTCTGTATAGTCTTTTTGGCGTTTTCCCCCAGCATTGTCCCAGCCATATGCACGGCAGCAGGAATAATTAAGTCCTCCACAATAGTATGGGACTTGCCTGTCCTAGCCACTCGGTAACTCACCATATAAGACGCTCCTAGCCACTTCTTATTAATGGTATCTGTTGCTTTTATACATGTCTTACTACTCGAAAGTAGTCTTAATTCTTGCTCAAAAAACTCCCCTGGCTTATTTTCCAAATTGGCATGTTTTGTTTCTAAATGTCTGCGCAAGAGTGAAGGTTTCATTTAGTTGTGAGATAGTACTTTTGCACATATACTCAGCAAAAAAAGAAATGTCCTCTCACTGTCAACTGCGTTTATTTTCAGCAAACTTAACATGTGTAATATTTGTATGAACATAACAAGATTCAACAACTGAGACATAAACTGAACAAGTTCCACAACATGTGACTAACATAAATTGAATAATGTGTCCTTGAACGAAGGGGGGTCAATATAAAAAAAATAACAGTCAGTATCTGGTGTGGCCACCAGCTGCATTAAGGATTGCAGTGCATCTCCTCCTCATGAACTGCACCAGATTTACCAGTTCTTGCTGTGAGATGTTACCTCACTCTTCTACCAAGGCACCTGCAAGTTTCCGGAGATTTCTGGGGGGAATGGCCCTAGCCCTCACTCTCCGTTCCAACAGGTTCCAGACGTGCTCAATGGGATTGAGGTCCGTGCTATTTGCTGGCCATGGCAGAACACTGACATTCCTGTCTTGCTGGAAATCACGCACAGAACGAGCAGTATGGCTGGTGGCATTGTCATGCTGGATGGTCATGTCAGGATGAGCCTGCAGGAAGGGTATCACATTAGGGAGGAGGATGTCTTCCTTGTAACGCACAACGTTGAGATTGCCTGCAATGACAACAAGCTCAGTCCGATGATGCTGTGACACACCACCCCAGACCATGACGAACCCTCCACCTCCAAATCAATCCCGCTGCAGAGTACAGGCCTCGGTGTAACGCTCATTCGTTCGACGATAAACGCAAATCCGACCATCACCCCTGGTGAGACAAAACCTTGACTCATCAGTGAAGAGCACTTTTTGCAAGCCCTGTCTGATCCAGCAACGGTGGGTTTGTGCCCATAGATGACGTTGTCTGGTTAGGACCTGCCTTACAAAAGGCCTACAAGCCCTCAGTCCGGCCTCTCTCAGCCTATTGCGGACAGTCTGATCATTGATAGAGGGATTGTGCATTCCTGGTGTAACTCGGGCAGTTGTTGTTGCCATCCTCTACCTGTCCCGTAGGTGTGATGTTCGGATGTACCGATCCTGTGCAGGTGTTTTTACACATGGTCTGCCACTGCGAGGACCATCAGCTGTCCGTCCTGTCTCCCTGTAGCGCTATCTCAGGCGTCTCGCAGTACGGACATTGCAATTTATTGCCCTGGCCACATTTGGAGTCCTCACACCTCCTTGCAGCATGCCTAAGGCATGTTCACGCAGATGAGCAGGGACCCTGGGCATCTATCTTTTTGTGTTTTTCAGAGTCAGTAGAAAGGCCTCTTTAGTGTCCTAAGTTTTCATAACTGTGACCTTAATTGTATACCGTCTGTAAGCTGTAAGTGTCTTAACAACAGTTCCATAGGTGCATGCTCATTAATTGTTTATGGTTCATTGAACAAGCATGGGAAACAGTGTTTAAACCCTTTACAATGAAGATCTGTGAAGTTATTTGGATATGCACAAATTATCTTTGGACAGGGTCCTGAAACGTTTCTTTTTTTGCTGAGTTTATATAATATAATATACACTATCGTTCAAAAGTTTGGGGTCACTTAGAAATGTCCTTGTTTTTGAAAGAAAAGCACATTTCATGTCCATTAAAATAACATCAAATTGATCAGAAATACAGTTTAGACATTGTTAATGTTGTAAATTACTTTTGTAGCTCTGGCTCACTAGCATGGGAACCGTTATAGCCATATTTGGTACTTTGGATGTCCACCAGCACCTCAATCCACCCCTCAAAGGGTACTCTGGTTCCATTTGCTGCCTTCCTATTGCGGTGTTCTTTATCTCCAAGTAATGTGTCAATGGTGGGCAGTGTCTTGTCAAGCCACTTCTTTCCCACTATGCTAACCTGTGCGCCTGTGTCTAATAGTGCCTCGCATGACACTCCATTCATGAGACATGAGAGCAGACACTTGCCCCCAATTAACTGCTATGTATTTTGTGTTTTGCCCATTACTGTATTGTCCATCTTCTGAATAAAGTGAGAATAATTCTGTCACTAGACCTTGCTGTAGTGTCGGTTTGGTCAGTAAATACCTCAGGAGGGGACTTTCCCATGTTTGAGGTCACTGGTCGTCCCCGCCCTGTGACCTCCTCCAGTTTCCCAGTCTCTGTCCTTTCGGCAGACAACCCACTGCTCGGTGGCCAGCCTGTCCACAGAAGAAGCAATAGATACATTTATCTTTAGCTTGTTTCACACTGGTGTTCCATTTCCCCTTATCCTCCTTCTTCTAACACTGCTGTGTTTGCTACCAAAGTGTCAGCACACTGCCCACGCTCACTTTTTGGTCAGATCATTTTTTCTGGGTTCTTTGCGAGGACTGTGACTTGAGTAGTTAACTCTTGGATGGCTACTCTGTTTGCCTGTACATCACCTTGTATGTGACCTTGGTTTTAGTCCGTCACACTTTCACCCCACTCACTTTGCTGTAATACATTAGCAACTACTGAGCACTGTCTGTAAGACCCCCATGGGATTTTGGATTTCTGCTTCATCCCTTGCTGACTCAGTGATTAGATCTACAAGGAAATCATCTTTAATCTTAAAATCAGATACATATGCTTTTAAATCACTTCCTATATTTGCATGTTTGACACTGAACCCTTGATGTAAAGTGTAAAGGAAAACATGCTGGACCAATGGTTTGTCATATATTATTGTGTCTGCACCCTCGTGGCCAGCACTATGCGCTGTTTCAACCCAATAAGCCTATATGCAAATTCCTGTGGGGTCTCTTTATCTAGTCGTTTTGCAACGGCTCACTACTGGCTTTATCTTTCATGTGTGATTTGAGAAATGACTTTAATTCATCAACTGTAAGTCCTTCATATTTAACGAACATCTCTAAGAATGTGCCCAATTCTGATAACCTTGAGGACAGCTCTAACTACCTCTGATTCAGAAATGTTTGCTCTGGTTTCCTCAATTTGCTTAAAAAATGCTACTATAACTAATATCAGCACCTGAATCGGCTATTTGACCACCAAAGACCTCCAATTCATGTTGTGGCAGAAGGGCTGCCACGTCTGACACGCTCACCAGAACACTAGGTCTCTGTATTTTTGGTGTCAGGAATGGCGACTTCCTCAGGAACCACCACATGGCCGGTGTACATTGGTGTGTCTGTACGTTGTTGTCTGTTGACTCTTGTTGTCTTTGTTCGTTGTCCTTTGATGGAGTCCAGTTCATCTCTCTGGCTGTTGTGTAGACGTCGGTGTCCCCCAGCAGTTGGGTGACAAGATCCTGCAGAAATAGCAGCTGACCGACGCCCTCATCTTCCAGCTCACTCAGCTGTTTACTGTTCATGTAACACAATGTAGTCATGCATTTCTGCATCATTAGCCCCTGTGACAGTGGGAGCCTCTACAAGCGTTTCCCCAATCAGGACAGCTGCCAGTTTGGATGACTGCATTTCATTGAGCTGGATCAATCGTTTTTGAATGTCCTACACTAGCTTTTTACATGTGTTAACTCATGCCATTCCCCCTACCATCTATTGACGTCTGTGTGTCTATGTCGAACACTTCTGAAAAGGGGGATACCTAGTCATTTGTTCAACTGAATGCATTCAACTGAAATGTGTCTTCTGTATTTAACCCAACCCAGCTTGCTCTGGACTCCAAGCGTTTGTCGCCGTGGTTCTTTCACGATCTACAACTCTGGTCAGTGTTGTAGATCACAGACGAGCCCCCAAAATGTTACTACCCTTAGAATGGAGATCTGAAAGCAGTAAGGTAGAAATATGAAATGGGTGTAAAAAAGGAAGCACATGAGAACGTTTCAACTTTATCAAGTGACTCCATTTTAATAATCAATCAAAAGTTGAATAAATGAATATTCATATATCAAGTTGATCTAAATAGGAAATTAATCTCAGATTGAATTTCACAAAATAACAAAAATAGAATTGACATTACCCAATGAAACAAAACACCATTCAGTATTTCAGTCTCCTCCATGAACACACTAACATTCAGTCTCCCAGTCTTGTATAGCAAACAGCTCCATTTTATGATGACCACATCAGCAAGAGACAAACAGTTCAAAAGTCTGATGATAGAACCACGACAGAGTATTACTGTAATAACAGCCCAACTACGTTCTGCATCCCCCTGAACCATGAGATGACATTACTCTCCTGTTGAACAAATAAACCATCCAATACATTCACTGTAATATACATTAGAAAATAGTTACTTGGATATGGACACGCATTCCCAAGGGCACGAGCAGGCACCCTTTGAAACTAGCTAGCAGCCCCTCTCGATAGCTAGCTAGCCTAGCTCACTAGCTTGTTTGCTACATTGAATTTTGTTAAAAAAATATAACCCTGTGACCGATAAACAGACATAAATAGACATAGTCCATCAAATCCGCTACACATACATGAGAATATAGTCTATATAATGATCCTCTGCAACTCAGCTTGTGTGGCTCAGTTGATAAGAGTGAGGTGCTAGTAACACCAAGGCCATGGATTCAATTCCTACAGGGATCATACTGTATTTTAAGTCACTTTGGATAAAAGCTTTGGCTAAGTGGCATACATGATCATATGAATTAGTCTACGGTATCTATACCTCTATAGTAATCCAATGTACGATGGAGAAAATGTACAGTATTTTTTCAGCTAAGTCACTCAGTGTGGGCTCTGTTTTACAGGTAACATGCGTCCTTTGAGGAAGGAGGTGTACCCAGAAACAAGAAAAGGAGGTCTATTCTTTAACAAGTGCAGACTGAGGTGAGTGAGTGTGTAAGGCATCTTCTCTCCCATGTCACTCAGTAGACTGCATGCATTATATACTGTTTTCCATTCACGTGTTAATTACAAATGCATGATCTTAATTTGAGCCAGTTTGCTTGGCTTAAAAACAATCGTTAAGAAGCCAAGTCATTCCAACCATATCAACCATTTTACAATCATCATGACATCAAAAGCATCTACAGATGTAGGATTTTAATTTGAGCCAGATTGCTACAGCAAGAAAATAATCCTGCAACAACAAGAAATGTTATGCGGATTAAAACTATTGGACATTTTTGTAGGGGTTGATACATTTTTAGTTAGCAAATCAAATCTGAAATCTCTAAAGTGTAAATTACAAACTTTTGAAGCCTTTTTTAAAACTCAAATATACTACAAGTTTGCATTTCCTGCTGTGCAGGACAATTCTCTGTAGGCCTCCACTCAAATGAACAGCTTTAGTTCAGCTCTCTACGTACCAGAATACATTGAATAAGAAATCAAGTGCTTCATATTTCATGTTGAATTAAATAAACTATAATTCTATTTTATTCTACATTTATGAACCTTTATTGATTATAAATGTATCATACTGTACATCCACTGTTCCGGTTTTGATCCAGGTTTCGTCGTGGGTTATAGACAAGACATTCATCTGGACCCATCTCTACCATCCAGCTAAGGAAACACCCCTTTTCAGAAGATTGGAGATATTATTATACAATACAGAAGAGCAACGATATATTTTACAAAAACAAAGTATTCTGAAAACTTCAATGGAATTTAAACTGACCAAACCAACATATTACTGTAACGTTCCAGATGGGTTGTCATAGTAACTAATAACTATACAGTTTGTATATAACATGTATTGTCACAAAAAAAAACAGTCACATCTGATATGATCTATTTCCTTAACATAGTTGGTTATTTTTCCCCAAAAGTTCAAGACAAAACACTTTTTTGTTGTTGTAAATTAAAATATTAATTTAACCCATCTTTGTACTTCTTGTCATATCACAACTGTAATATCTTATCAAATGGAAAGAGAGACTATGGAAATACAGGATCCCACAGCTGCCACCGATTATACTGGTAGAGTATACAGTACAAAAGGTTATATGATGTATACTAGGGCTGGGATTCAATACCATCACGGGTTATAGGCATTGCGGCTTTCAAAGGCAATGTTGCCGCTTTCGCAGAGATCCCATTCACGGTAAACAAAATGGCCTTTAAAAGCCGCAATGCCAATAACCGGCAATCGGATTGAATCCCACCCTAAATTGCTTGTTTCATTCCAGCTGAAAAACATACAGGTCAATGTTTAGTGTAGAAAATTAAGGTAGATATGAAATCTTCTCTTCGACCTCTCAAAAAGACAACGAAACCAGAGAACAAGGTAAATGGCTTAAAAACGACCATTAAGAAAGAAGCCAAGTCATTCCAACCATTTTACAATCTTCATGACATGCAAAGCATCTACAGATGTAGGATTTAAAATGAGACAGTTTGCTACAGCAAGAAAATTATCCTCTAGTAACAAGAAATGTGAATTATTATGTGGATTATAATTAATGGACTTTTTTGTAGGGGTTGATACATTTTTTCGTAAGGGAAAATCAAGTCTGAACTTTCAAAGTGGAAATTAAAAACTTCAAAACCCTTTTTAAACCTCAAATACAATGCACGTTTGAAACCTTTTAAGTAACAGATGCATTACGCATTCCAAAGGGCATCACAGTCTATTGTACCAAGTTATCAAGCGTAATGAAAGAGGCGTGCGTAACACCTAATAAGCTGTCAAGTACTGGATATAGATGAATGGTAAGTAACTGCATACTATTTCAATTCAAACAGAATATCATATTAAATCGCAACAGATATCAAATAAAAACAGTTAAGACTTTCAAGTTAAATGATTTACAGTATATGGACTCACTTAAAAGATAAATATATATATATCAAATCCCCATAATCAATTAAACCTGCACTGTGGTGGAACTGGCCATAAGAGCACTATGTGGGTAATCATTTTTTCATTATTCATGTGTCAATTCCACTTCAATTCAGTCAATTCAGGAAGTAAACTTAAATTGACTGAAATTAAGTGGAATTGCCCCATCCTGGTCCATACACTACACAGTCCTGTTCCAAAAACACATGTAAACCCATACAGAGAGAATCACCCTTGTCTCTCCTGTGTGACTGCAGTCCTGTTGTTGTCAATGGGGATTTTACCCAATGTCTCCTTCCCACCTTTGTCTGACAAAGGCTTTGCCCCGGACTCGGCTTTGGACTGGTCTCCATCACCACCAACAGTAATACCAGCTGGGGTTCTCCCTCTCCCAGCTGTACCCACTGTAGGCCTCTCTGTTTGGGCCTGCCGCTCCACCAGGCCCTGGGATAGTGGAGGTCTGTAGCGGTACCTGTAGCCGTAGGCACGGAGGTGGTAGGTCCAGTATTCCAGTGTGTACATCAGCTCTGCATCCACATAGTGAAAGGATACTGCCAGGTCTGAGCAGCACCGGGGACCCTGGTGAAGGAAAGCACACACAGTATTCTAAAACGTACTACATGGCCTTTCACTGTATCTGTTGACAGAGCGGGATACAGGAACCAAGGCTCCGAATCGCACCCTTAAAAATATCAGGGATTTTTGTATATTCAATTCAACAGCTTGAATTTATACCTGACTATTGTGGTGTTCACTGTCTGTTTCAAATGGCTTTCAGTATCTTGGGTACTATGAACATCTCATTGCCCCTTTTTCACTGTCAGTCTGATAACCATTTGGAAATAGGCTACCTTGGTATCGAACAGCAGAGACACTGGCTGTGTTTCCACCACAAATACCCTTGTTTAACCCTAATTGCATTGCCGTGTGTCTCGATGGTCTCTGTCTGACAGACTCATAATAGACTTCTCATTTGCATTGCAAAGCACAAAGAACTAGCGCTATTATCTGTAACAAATTGGCAAATGTTCCTATTGTTGACAGAGTTTTGTCTCTACTGCAATCATCCACCTCAGCATCAATGTAATTGATGTATTTATTTTAAAGCTGTACTAACTAGGGCCAAAGACCCAGTGGGACAGACAATCGGAAGTTACGAATGTAACTATGGTTCTACGAATATTTGGAGACCGTCAGTACGGTCACCACGAACATGCCCATCAGTTGTTGAACGTTCGTACCTTCACCAACACATTCAACAGGAATTTTTGCAGAAGAAGATAAATGCTGTTCACACACTGAGGTGTTACACATGCCCTCATCGTGTGGAAGTTCAGAACCATGCAAATAAAAGGTGACCTTTTGGCTTGGTGTGCAGTTGCTATTTTCGTTGTTCACGGTAAGACCCAGTACGATGACGAGGGTCAGTGTCAGCGCTGTGCTCTCGACTGCACACTCGCAAGAGTTATTTATTTTATTTGACCCTGCTTTCCCCAGCTAAGTTGCCTGAGAACACATTCTCATTTACAGCAACAACCTGGGGAATAGTTACAAGGGACAGGAGGGGGGATGAATGAGCCAATTGTAAGCTGGGGATGATTAGGTGACTGTGATAGTATGAGGGCCAGAAAGGGAATTTAGGCAGGATACCAGGGTCACCTACCCCTACTCTTAGTCAGCCACCAATTGTGCAAGTTCTCCCACTTAAAAAGATGAGGCCTGTAATTTTCATCATAGGTACACTCCACTGATAATCTCCCTTGATCTAGGGCTCCACGCAAGATCTCACCCCGTGGGGTCAAAATGATGACAAGAACGGTGAGCAAAAATCCCAGAACCGCACGGGGGGACCTAGTGAATGACCTGCAGAGAGCTGGGACCAAAGTAACAAAGCCTACCATCAGTAACACACTACGCCGCCAGGGACTCAAATCCTGCAGTGCCAGACGTGTCCCCCTGCTTAAGCCAGTAGATGTCCAGGCCCGTCTGAAGTTTGCTAGAGAGCATTTGGATGATCCAGAAGAAGATTGGGAGAATGTCATATGGTCAGATGAAACCAAAATATAACTTTTTGGTAAAAACTCAACTTGTCGTGTTTGGAGGACAAAGAATGCTGAGTTGCATCCAAAGAACACCATACCTACTGTGAAGCATGGGAGTGGAAATATCATGCTTTGGGGCTGTGTTTCTGCAAAGGGACCAGGACGACTGATCTGTGTAAAGGAAAGAATGAATGGGGCCATGTATCGTGAGATTTTGAGTGAAAACCTCCTTCCATCAGCAAGGGCATTGAAGATGAAACGTGGCTGGGTCTTTCAGCATGACAATGATCCCAAACACACCGCCCGGGCAATGAAGGAGTGGCTTCGTCAGAAGCATTTCATGGTCCTGGAGTGGCCTAGCCAGTCTCCAGATCCCAACCCCATAGAAAATCTTTGGAGGGAGTTGAAAGTCTGTGTTGCCCAGCAACTGCCCCAAAACATCACTGCTCTAGAGGAGATCTGCATGGAGGAATGGGCCAAAATACCAGCAACAGTGTGTGAAAACCTTGTGAAGACTTACAGAAAACATTTGACCTCTGTCATTGCCAACAAAGGGTATATAACAAAGTATTGAGATAAACTTTTGTAATTGACCAAATACTTATTTTCCACCATCATTTGCAAATAAATTCATTAAAAATTTCTCATTGTCTGTCATAGTTGAAGTGTACCTATGATGAAAATTACAGGCCTCTCATCTTTTTAAGTGGGAGAACTTGCACAATTGGTGGCTGACTAAATACTTTTTTGCCCCACTGTATATACTGTACTCTATCATCTACTGCATCTTTATGTAATACGTGTATCACTAGCCACTTTAAACTATGCCACTTTGTTTACATACCCTACACTACTCATCTCATATGTATATACTGTACTCGATACCATCTACTGCATCTTGCCTATGCCGTTCTGTACCATCACTCATTCATATCTTTATGTACATATTCTTTATCCCTTTACACTTGTGTGTGTATAAGGTAGTCGTTTTGGAATTGTTAGATTACTCGTTGGTTATTACTGCATTGTCGGAACTAGAAGCGCAAGCATTTCGCTACACTCGCATTAACATCTGTTAACCATGTGTATGTGACAAATACATTTGATTTGATTTTTGATTTGAACAGTGTAGCTGCTGGGGCCTTCTTAAAGAACAGGTTAGCTGCAGGGACTGTGGCTTGAGGGTGCTCAAGAATGTACACAGGACAGGACAGCGCATAGTGAGGCAGAGCTTTCTTCTGACTCAGTGTGATCAGAACCTCGGAATGACTCCTCTGACCCATCTTTAGCGTTGAGGCTGAATGGGTCCACAACTGGTTGGCACCCCCTTCACCATGTTGGGCTTTTCATCATCCTGGTGAGTAAAGTGCCAGTTGGATGCCCGAGTAGAAAGCAGGTCATCATCAAGGCTATCTGAGTCCTCTGGAGGGAGTGCTATAGGGCCCCGACTCAGGGGACTCAGAAGAAGGCAAAATCATTTTTAGCTGCTCTATCTCAGAGGATAGGGAATTGACATTCCGAGTGAGGCTCTTATTTTTTGACTTTTTCACGAAGGGGGCACCATCGGTTTTGTGGAATTTCCCTCTTTTGGTGGTCCTGGGTGGGTCCTGGCAAACAACACTGGTAAATGATTTGTGAAAACCAGGCCCTCAACTCTGGCTAGCCACACTTCCCTCACCTTCACAGGAAGGATGTTGCAGTTAATGCAGGGGTCAGTAAGGGCCTCACGCAGGTGGCCAAAGCCTAGGCACGTGGGGCACAGGTCATGACCATCTTCTACTTGTAGTTCAGCTCCACAAGAGGAACAGCCATGCATGCCCAGCATCATGGTGATGCAGTGTTCTCTCAGCTCAGAAAGTAGAGAAAAAAAAAACTATAAAATATTTCTTATGTAATATACTGATTCATGAAATTAGTGAGGTCAATATCCCTCCAGGATACCTGGGCCAGGGAGATTAGAAAGGCATGCTCACTGAAGTGTTTTAGGGAGCGTTTGACAGTAATGAGGGGTGGTCGTTTGACCGCAGACCCATTACGGACGCAAGCAATGAGGCAGTAATCACTGAGAACCTGGTTGAAGACAGCAGAGGTGTATTTGGAGGGCAGGTTGGTTAGGATGATATCTATGAGGGTGCCTAGGTTTACAGATTTGTGGTTGTACCTGGTAGGTTCATTGATAATTTTTGTGAGATTGAGGGCATCAAGCTTAGATTGTAGGATGGCCGGAGTGTTAAGCATGTCCCAGTTTAGGTCACCTGACAGCACGAGCTCTGAAGATAGATGGGGGGCAATCAATTTACATATGTTGTCCAGGGCACCGCTGGGGGCAGAAGGTGGTCTACAGCAAGCAGCAACAGTGAGAGACTTGTTCCTGGAAAGGTCGATTTTTAAGTAGAAGCAAACAATTGTTTGGGCACAGACCTGAATAGTAAGACAGAACTCTGTAGGTTAACTCCGCCCCTTTGGCAGTTCTCTCTTGTTGGAAATTGTTAAGTTAGGGATGGAAATTTCAGGGTTTTTGGTGGCCTTCCTAAACCAGGATTCAGACAACTAGGACATCCGGGTTGGCAGAGTTTGCTAAAGCAATGAATAAAACAAACTTAGGGAGGAGGCTTCTAATGAAATGAAACGAAGGCTTTTGCGGTTACAGAAGTCAACAAATGAGAGCACCTGGGGAATGGGAGTGGAGCGAGGCACTGCAGGGCTTGGATTAACCTCTACATCACCAGAGGAGCAGAGGAGGAGTAGGATAACGGTACGGCTAAAGGCTATAAGAACTGGTCGTCTAGTACGTTCAGAACAGAGAGTAAAAAGAGTAGGTTTCTGGGCGCGGTAGAATAGATTCAAGGCATAATGTACAGACAAAAGTATGGTTGGATGTGAATATAGTAGAGGTAAAATCTAGGCATTGAGTGACGATGAGAGAGTTATTGTCTCTAGAGACATCAATTAAACCAGGTGAGGTTACTGCATTGTGGGAGGTGGGACAAGAGGGTAAGCTGAGGCATATTGAGCAGGGCTGGAGGCTCTACAGTGAAATAAGGGAATAATCACTAACCAAAACAGCAATGGACAAGGCATATTTACATTAGGGAGAGGCATGAGTAGCCGAGTGATCATAGGGTCCAATGAGTAGCTGGACCATCTGGCAGTCCGAAGGACAAATCCGGGTTTGGCTGATGCCAGGAAAACGCTACCTGCCCCAATGCACGGTGCCAACTGTACATTTTGGCGGAGGAGGAATAATGGTCTGGGGCTGTTTTTCATTATTTTAGTTCCAGTGAAGGGAAATCTTAACGCTACAGCATACAATGACATTCTAGACAATTCTGTGCTTCCAACTTTTTGGCAACAGTTTAGTGAAGGCCCTTCCCTATTTCAGCATGACAATGCCCCCCCACCCCCCCCACCCCTGAACTCCGCCTAGCAGACATCTTTGTATTAGCAACTATTAATTATGAGCTTATATGATATTAAAGTTAAGGGACATCACCCTGGTCAGGGTGATCCTCAGTAGGGGATAAAAAGGGAAAACACCATATTTTGTGCTGAGTGTGTTACTTGCAAATTACTGTTAGTGTATACTCCGGGTTGCAATCCGGCTTGCAATCCTTATTAAACAAACTAACCTCTGATCAAAGAAGATTCCTGTGGTCACTTCTGTGCACATAGGACAGAATTCCCTTACATCAACCAACATCAGTGCCCGACCTGAGTTATGCTCTTAAGGCTGAATGGAAGCAAGTCCCCGCAGCAATGTTCCAACATCTAGTGGAAAGCCTTCCCAGAAGAGTGGAGGCTGTTATAGCAGCAATGTTCCAACATCTAGTGGAAAGCCTTCCCAGAAGAGTGGAGGCTGTTATAGCAGCAATGTTCCAACATCTAGTGGAAAGCCTTCCCAGAAGAGTGGAGGCTGTTATAGCAGCAATGTTCCAACATCTAGTGGAAAGCCTTCCCAGAAGAGTGGAGGCTGTTATAGCAGCAATGTTCCAACATCTAGTGGAAAGCCTTCCCAGAAGAGTGGAGGCTGTTATAGCAGCAATGTTCCAACATCTAGTGGAAAGCCTTCCCAGAAGAGTGGAGGCTGTTATAGCAGCAATGTTCCAACATCTAGTGGAAAGCCTTCCCAGAAGAGTGGAGGCTGTTATAGCAGCAATGTTCCAACATCTAGTGGAAAGCCTTCCCAGAAGAGTGGAGGCTGTTATAGCAGCAATGTTCCAACATCTAGTGGAAAGCCTTCCCAGAAGAGTGGAGGCTGTTATAGCAGCAATGTTCCAACATCTAGTGGAAAGCCTTCCCAGAAGAGTGGAGGCTGTTATAGCAGCAATGTTCCAGCATCTAGTGGAAAGCCTTCCCAGAAGAGTGGAGGCTGTTATGGCAGCAATGTTCCAACATCTAGTGGAAAGCCTTCCCAGAAGAGTGGAGGCTGTTATGGCAGCAATGTTCCAACATCTAGTGGAAAGCCTTCCCAGAAGAGTGGAGGCTGTTATAGCAGCAATGTTCCAACATCTAGTGGAAAGCCTTCCCAGAAGAGTGGAGGCTGTTATAGCAGCAATGTTCCAACATCTAGTGGAAAGCCTTCCCAGAAGAGTGGAGGCTGTTATAGCAGCAATGTTCCAACATCTAGTGGAAAGCCTTCCCAGAAGAGTGGAGGCTGTTATAGCAGCAATGTTCCAACATCTAGTGGAAAGCCTTCCCAGAAGAGTGGAGGCTGTTATAGCAGCAATGTTCCAACATCTAGTGGAAAGCCTTCCCAGAAGAGTGGAGGCTGTTATAGCAGCAAAGGGGGGGACGGACTCCATATTAATGTCCATGATTTTGGACTGAGATGTTTGATGACGAGGTGTCCACATACTTTTGGTAATATAGTGTACCAGGGGAGAGGGATGCCTAGGGGAAGCAATCCGAATCTCACGTCTTATAGCTGACTAGGCTAACAACCTTCCTGGACGCGGTTATCTCGAGAAGTGACCAGTTGGAGTTTTAAATAGTTGTGGCCTCAATAATGAGCACAGCAGTGGAGGATATCTTGACATGGTTAGCATCGGAGTGCGGTGGCCAACACAGACACACCCTAGCAAGTGGGCTAAATCCACACAAGACAAGGAAGCCCGATATCCTCAGATAAAAGGGATAGGTAGGGGAGACCTGTCACACAGCCTTGGCGGGCGAATTTCGCGCTCTGACCCATAGGTCACAGGCTGTTGGTGACAGACCGACAGTACACACAACTCATAGAGTTTAGCTTATCGTACCGCTACCTGAGAAGATGCAATCCCCCAAACAACGGGAGCAGTGGAGCAGTCACCTTGGGTGATATGGCTCAGCTAACTTTGGAAGAAGAAATAAGAGATGTGGTCTGACGTCCGTTTTTTTAATGAAGCGTGGGGGCACGTCCTCCCACGCCGTCACGTCACCGGCGTGACTTGTTGTTATTATTACTGGACCTGCACGGAGCACGAGGGATATAATCCATACTTCCAATTATACTGACGATCTGAAAGGTATGAAGTAGAACCAACATTCATTAATGTTGTCATTCACTGGAAGATATCCTTTACATAATATGTTGTTTATATTCAGGCCGTTTGTTCATTGAAAATAAGTGTAAATATACCATATATATTACACCAAGAGGGTTTGTGTAAGACTGATAACCTGGTCAAAAGATGCCATACCCTTTAATAGACCAAAAACACTTGGTGTCACAGGAGGTTGGTGGCACCTTAATTAGGGAGGCCGGGCTCATGGTAATGGCTGGGGCGGAATAGGGGGAATAGTATGCTGCCAATATACCGACTCAACTCCAGCCACTTTAATAATGGAAATTTATGTAAATTTTTTTTTATCACTAGCCACTTTAAACAATGCCACTTAATATAATGTTTACATACCCTACATTACTCATCTCGATATATACTGTACTCAATACCATCTACTGCATCTTGCCTAAGCCGTTTTGTACCATCACTCATTCATATATCTTTATGTACATATTCTTTATCCCTTTACACTTGTGTGTATAAGGTAGTAGTTGTGGAATTGTTAGGTTAGATTACTCGCTGGTTATTACTGCATTGTCGGAACTAGAAGCACATGCATTTCGCTACACTTACATTAACATCTGCTAACCATGTGTATGTGACAAATTTAATTTGATTTGAAATACATCAAACATAGTTTGAAATCCTAAAAAGAAAAAAAAACATGTATCGAACAAGTGATCATTTTCAGGTTTTCATACATTTTTGGAATGTTTGGGAGTTACGTTATATTCAGGCATTTGTGAAAATTCTATAGCAATATAGAGTGGGAAAGCGTCAGTGTAATTGGACAATTAATAAACACTGCAGTAAATAAAACATCTGTCTCAACCAGTCTATGCAGACCAGTGCACCATAGCCAATCAGAGCACAATAGGCCTTTATGAAAACAAGCCATTGCCACACAGGCCTGTCATCATTCACACTCATCATTGCAACTGTGCAACTTTAGATCATTAGAACACATTTGCCAAAAGCCACAAAATTCACCTGAATGGATTTCTGCAAATATGTCAATATCACATGGGAGTCCTCTTAACATCTGGGAACTTTTCAGTCCTATTGATCAAACAACCATGAAAAGGTAGGCACTCTCAGTTATGCACACCAACAAGCTCAACAACTAATGCTAGCTAGGTCAAGTTGGGCTAAAATTTTACAAAGGAACATTTGGTAAACCCTCATCAAAATTTCACTGATAAACAATAGGGAATTGTAGCCTACTCGTCCTTCTGCACCTTGTTTAAATGTTATCTAGAGCGTTCGTGACTATTATTGTGCCTGTTTACTGACAACGGTCATATTCAGCGGGCGTTGCTAAATGTATCAGTTATTCTGCGCCCTGGCGCACTCAGATGAGAGTGCTCTGAAATTGGGGTAAATAGCCAGAGTGAATTTGCGAAAGCAAGAGATATGCTAACTGGATAACAGTCGTTAGAGTTCTTGCTAGATAACCAAATGACACCTGCATCACTAGCTGTGTATAGCAACCGAAAAAGTATATGTGGGGAATAAACCAGTCACTCACCCACTCCTCCAATGACATGACATCCTCCTAACAGCTAGCTAACTAATGTTAGGCTCTGTGTTTTTAGCTAGGAATGTTGAGTCAAATAGACCCTATTCTTAAAACCTCTTCTAAAGTTGGTTTTGTAGCATGAACTGGGAATTTGATATTTTTGACTGATATTATGATTGTCTATTTGTTTCATATCTGCAAAGTAGTTAAAACACTGTCCGTTTCACTTGAATAATCTGTGAAACTGTAAGCCAACAAGTAACAACAACAAGACAGACCTCTACGATGGGGTAGTAGCAGTAGCTCCAGTACCAGAAGCTCTTGGAGAACTTCCCTGTCAGATGATGCTCGGGAACAAACGGATGAAACGTCTCCCGTTGAAGGGTATCCCTCGAGTCCATAGCCAGAACACCCATCTTCTCCAGACACTGTCCCAAAGCCAAGTCCTCCACAGAGGTGGTATGGGTACACACCTTGGTCTTGAACCCCTCCACAAACCTCCTGAGAGCTTCTTTACTCAACACATATCCTGCTCCGCCACTCATGTACCCCTGCTTTGCGTAGGGCTTGAAGCGCTTGCCAAAGTAGAGGGGCTCCTCGGGCGTGTGATTGGACAGGACCCAGCGGAGGTTGTCCACCACAACGAAGGTGTCGTCGTCCGCCTTGAGGAACCAGTCGGCATCATTCCCATGATGCTCCAGGGCGTAGTGGAAGGCCCGGATGGTCTTCCAGTAAAGCTGGTCGCGGCCCTCCCCCGTGCCGAGCCCCACTGTGGGGAAGTCTGGAGAAGAAGAATGCTTTATTGCCCAATTTCCTACATTTCACCAACACTGGATCGAGAGCAGTTAGGGTTAAGTGCCTTGCTCAAGGGCACAACAGCAGGAGACAGCATCCAGATTTTTACCGTTGTTAATGAGATTCGAACCGGCCACCCTCGAACCAGCCCGCCTCTCTGCCCTCTAGGCTACCTGGCTGGGTACCTACCTGGGTCGTCGATAGAGCTCATGAAGACCACGACGTTGCAGTGGCGGCTCCAGGTGGCCTTTACGTGGCGGGCCTTGGTCTGCAGGTTACTGGGACCAGTCATCACCCAGCACAGGATGCGCACCTTCCGGTACAGCTCATCTGCCACGCTACTGTCCTCACCTGAAAACCATAGCCAAATTAGAAACAACTTTAATTGATGGAAGAGAGACACTGTATAGTATTCATATTTCTATGGGGAGATGTATAGATGTTTTGGAAAGAGCATATTTCAATAATGAAGTGTCTTTGTGGCAGCAAAGAGATCCATGTTCTATATTAAAATACACAACACACACCTTTCATACTTCCACACAGATTTATGAGAAACTTCAGAGGAAATTAATTTCCTCTAACCTGAAGAGGTCCTGTGTCTTATTGGGCCTGTGTACCTATGTGGTGTGGATGGTTGAGGTTGATGAGGGTTGCTCCTTCCATCCTCCAGTTATTACTGTCACTAGCCTGTCTCTTCTTCGACAACGCTGCTACTGAGCTGTCCTGGCCCTCTCCCAGCACATCGGGCTTCATGCTCATCTCGAACCACACCTGTTTTTACAAATAAAGATGACATGATTCAAATTCAACAAAGTTTACTGACTGATAACATCATAATACCATAGCAGGTATACAAAATACAGTAGGTACAGTCAACAGTAACAACAATGCAAGGAGAGAGTACCGTAATTACAGGTGTATAGGTAGGGCTACCAGACTAGTAATTACAGGTGTATAGGTAGGGCTACCAGACTAGTAATTACAGGTGTATAGGTAGGGCTACCAGACTAGTAATTACAGGTGTATAGGTAGGGCTACCAGACTAGTAATTACAGGTGTATAGGTATGGCTCCCTTAATATTAATTACAGGTGTATAGGTAGGGCTACCAGACTAGTAATTACAGGTGTATAGGTAGGGCTACCAGACTAGTAATTACAGGTGTATAGGTAGGGCTACCAGACTAGTAATTACAGGTGTATAGGTAGGGCTACCAGACTAGTAGTTACAGGTGTATAGGTAGGGCTACCAGACTAGTAATTACAGGTGTATAGGTAAGATTACCTGACTAGTAATTACAGGTGTATAGGTATGGCTCCCTTAATATTAATTACAGGTGTATAGGTATGGCTCCCTGAATATGAATTACAGGTGTATTGGGCTACCTTAAGAGTAATTACAGGTCTTTATAGTTACCTGAAGAGTAATTACAAGTGTATACAGTTGAAGTCGAAAGTGTGGTCTCCATATGGTTGGAGTTTTTAAAACTCGTTTTTCAACCAGTTTTACAATTTCTTGTTAGCAAACTATAGTTTTGGCAAGTCGGTTAGGACATATACTTTTCCAACAATTGCTTACAGACAGATGATTTCACTTATAATTCACTGTATCACAATTCCAGTGGGTCAGAAGTTTACATACACTAAGTTGACTGTGCCTTTAAATAGTTTGAAAAATTCCAGAAAATGGTGTCATGGCTTTAGAAGCTTCTGCTAATTTACATAATTTCAGTCAATTGGAGGTGTACCTGTGGAGGTATTTCAAGGCCTACCTTCAATCTCAGTGCCTCTTTGCTTGACATCATGAGAAAATCAAAAGAAATCAGCCAAGAGCTCAGAAAAATAATTGTAGACCTCCACAAGTCTGGTTCATCCTTGGGAGCAATTTCCAAAAGGCCTGAAGGTACCACGTTCAGCTGTACAAACAATAGTACGCAACTATAAACACCATGGGACCACGCAGCCGTCATACCGCTCAGGAAGGAGACACGTTCTGTCTCCTAGAGATGAACGTACTTTGGTGCAAAAATTCAAAGCAATCCCAAAACAACAGCAAACAACCTTGTGAAGATGCTGGAGGAAACAGGTCCAAAAGTATCTACAGTGGGGCAAAAAAGTATTTAGTCAGCCACCAATTGTGCAAATTCTCCCACTTAAAAAGATGAGAGACGCTTGTAATTTTCATCATAGGTACACTTCAACTATGACAGACAAAATGAGAAAAAAATATCCAGAAAATCACATTGTAGGATTTTTAATGAATTTATTTGCAAATTATGGTGGAAAATAAGTAATCAAGCAAGATTTCTGGCTCTCACAGACCTGTAACATCTTCTTTAAGAGGCTCCTCTGTCCTCCACTCGTTACCTGTATTAATGGCACCTGTTTGAACTTGTTATCAGTATAAAAGACACCTGTCCACAACCTCAAACAGTCACACTCTAAACTCCACTATGGCCAAGACCAAAGAGCTGTCAAAGGACACCAGAAACAAAATTGTAGACCTGCACCAGGCTGGGAAGACTGAATCTGCAATAGGTAAGCAACTTGGTTTGAAGAAATCAACTGTGGGAGCAATTATTAGGAAATGGAAGACATACAAGACCACTGATAATCTCCCTTGATCTGGGGCACCACGCAAGATCTCACCCCGTGGGGTCAAAATGATCACAAGAACGGTGAGCAAAAATCCCAGAACCACACGGGGGGGCCTAGTGAATGACCTGCAGAGAGCCGGGACCAAAGTAACAAAGCCTACCATCAGTAACACACTACGCCGCCAGGGACTCAAATCCTGCAGTGCCAGACGTGTCCCCCTGCTTAAGCCAGTACATGTCCAGGCCCGTCTGAAGTTTGCTAGAGAGCATTTGGATGATCCAGAAGAAGATTGAGAGAATGTCATATGGTCAGATGAAACCAAAATAGAACGTTTTGGTAAAAACTCAACTTGTTGTGTTTGGAGGACAAAGAATGCTGAGTTGCATCCAATAAACACCATACATACTGTGAAGCATGGGGGTGGAAACATCATGCTTTGGGGCTGTGTTTCTAAAGGAAGGAAGGAAAGTAAAGGAAGGAAAGAATGAATGGGGCCATGTATCGTGAGATTTTGAGTGAAAACCTCCTTCCATCAGCAAGGGCATTGAAGATGAAACGTGGCTGGGTCATTCAGCATAACAATGATCCCAAACACACCGCCTGGGCAATGAAGGAGTGGCTTCGTAAGAAGCATTTCAAAGCCCTGGAGTGGCCTAGCCAGTCTCCAGATCTCAACCCCATAGAAAATCTTAAGAGGGAGTTGAAGGTCTGTGTTGCCCAGCAACTGCCCCAAAACATCACTGCTCTAGAGGAGATCTGCATGGAGGAATGGGCCAAAATACCAGCAACAGTGTGTGAAAACCTTGTGAAGACTTACAGAAAACGTTTGACCTCTGTCATTGCCAACAAAGGTTATATAACAAAGTATTGAGATAAACTTTTGTTATTGACCAAATACTTATTTTCCACCATAATTTGCAAATAAATTCATTAAAAATCCTACAATGTGATTTTCTGGATTTTTTTTCTGATTTTGTCTGTCATAGTTGAAGTGTACCTATGATGAAAATTACAGACCTCTCTCATCTTTTTAAGTGGGAGAACTTGCACAATTGGTGGCTGACTAAATAGTTTTTTGCCCCACTGTATATCCACAATAAAACAAGACCTATATCGACATAATCTGAAAGGCCACTCAGCAAGGAAGTAGCCACTGCTCCAAAACCGCCATAAAAAAAGCCAGACTATAGTTTGCAACTGCACATGGGGACAAAGATCGTACTTTTTGGAGAAATGTCCTCTGGTCTGATGAAACAAAAATAGAACTGTTTGGCCGTAATGACCATCGCTATTTTTGGAGTAAAAAGGGGGAGGCTTGTAAGCCTAAGAACGCCATCCCAACCGTGAAGCACGGGGGTGGCAGCATCATGTTGTGGGGGTGCTTTGCTGCAGGAGGGACTGGTGCACTTTCACAAAATAGATGGCTTCATAAGGAAGGGAAAATTATATGGCTATATTGAAGCAACACCTCAAGACATCAGTTAGGAAGTTAAAGCTTGGTCGCAAATGGGTCTTCCAAATGGACAATGACCCCAAGCATAAGTCCAAGGTTGTGGCAAAATGGCTTAAGGACAAGTAAGTCAAGGTATTGGAGTGGCCATCACAATCCCCTGACCTCAAACCGATAGGAAATTTGTGGGCAAAACTGAAAAAGCGTGTGCGAGCAAGGAGGCCTACAAACCTGACTCAGTTACACCAGCTCTGTCAGGAGGAATGGGCCGAAATTCACACAACTTATTGTGGGAAGCTTGTGGAAGGCTACCTGAATCATTTGACCCAAGTTAAACAATTTAAAGGCAATGCTACCAAATACTAATTGAGTGTATGTGAACTTCTGACCCACTGAAAATGTGATGAAAGAAATAAAAGCTGAAATAAATCATTCTCTCTGCTATTATTCTGATGTTTCACATTCTTAAAATAAAGTGGTGATCCTAACTGACCTAAGACAGGTCATTTTTACTAGGATTAAATGTCAGGAATTGTGAAAAACTGAGTTTAAATATATTTGGCTAAGGTGTATGTAAACCTCCGACTTCAACTGTAGGTAGGGCTACTTGAATAGTAATTACAGCTGTATAGGGCTACATGAATACTAATTACAGGGCTATAGGGCCACTAGATATTGGAAACACTTCTGGAAGTAAAGCTAAACAAAGAGATGTATTCAATCCACTAATACTAAATATGGGCTTGTAACACATAAACATCTTTATTTTTTGTCTTCTGATCTTGGACAATGTTTCTTAGAGGTATGGGTAGTGCTATGTTGAAGTGCCACCAGGAGGCGCCTTGCTTCTAGTGGACCTGAAAGGTTTCTCAACTTCGAATGCTCTGTCATTTAGATCAAGACAATTAAATTTAAGAAACTGTAAACAATTTGTTTTTATGTTGGTAATTATAATAGTTACATTTCCAATTTAAGTGTGAAATGAAATGTTGATAACAAGCCGAGTAGACAATCAGATAAAACCAGGCAAGGTAGCTAGCTAGCCTAATTGATTTAGCTTTTCTCTTGTCTTGTCTTCTTGATGTAAATGTTTTCATTGATAACTGTACAAAATACTCATACTTGACATTTTGAAGAGCATTTTTCATTAGCTAGACCTAGATAAAATGAACTGGCTAGTAATTCAGGTAAGATATGGAGCTAGCTTGCTAGCTAGCCAGTCATACAGAAGAGAGGGCTGCTGTAGGATTGCTATTTTACCTGTAAAATGTATCATCCCTATATAGCTAGCTAGCTAACTACATAGCTACATATCTCGATATAGCGGAATTATGTTTTTAGAATGTTTTACTAATTAAAAATTAACACCTGAAATGACTTGAGTCAATTATTTATTCAACCCCTTTTTGTATGGCAAGCCTAAATATATTCAGGAGTTAAAATGAGCTTAACATGTCCCATAATAAGATGCATGAACAGTGCAATACTAGTGTAATAAGTCAGTGAAACGACTAACTCATTCACAGTAAAAAGCTATCACTATCATGATTTCAAATTATCAATATGCTTTTTTCTTTATATTCATTAGGAAGTTGCGTAAATAGCAGTTGTTTGGGGGAAAAGCATATAAGTTACGCATTTTCACAGGTGTTTTTTCTTGACTGATTACCCTTTGATTGATGTGGTGCTACATATGTAGGATCTTAGTTTGATCACTTTTGTTGATGAGAATTTTCCTGCAAACTTGTTTGATTCAACGTTCAACGTTTAAAAGGGCTTCTAACGTGTGTAATTTCCACTTAAAACGTTCAGACTTGATTTGCCCTAATGTAAAATGTGTCAACCCCTACAAAAATGTTTAATTAATTATAATCCACATAATTCAAATTTCCTGCTGTAGCAAACTAGCTCAAATTAAGATCCTACATCTGTATTGCATGTTATATCGTTTGAAAGGGCTGTTTCTCAGCTTTCAAAATATGTATTATGTCTTCATTTATGGTTTGACATCAGAAAATAATGCTCATTAATGTACGCAGAGGTCATGGTCTCAATAAATTCAGGAATTCCAAAACTCTCCTACAGATGATGCAACAATGCCAATATGGCGATTTACAGTTACAGTTAGCTGGTGTTCTGAAGCCTAGTGTTTCCATTTCACTTTAACCCACCTGGCGCAGGAAGTACAGGCTCAGGGTTCCCACTAAGAAACCCATGTAGAAGCAGCATCTGGAGCCACTCAAGCCTTTCATGGTGACCTCCTCCCTCTCCTCGTCTCTAGTAGTTCCTCCTTGTCACTATGATCACAGCATCTCTGTCTGAGATTGAAAGAGAACAGTAGGGATGAATAGGCAGACAAGATAGCCACCTAGAAGCAACAATAATTTCAAAAATAAACTCTCCAGCACAATGCCAGTATGCACATAAAGTATGTGAAAATGGTACATTTCTACATTTTGTAGAAAAAAATTATAATTAAAAAGTTTTACCCGATGACATCATCAAAAGTTTAACCTCACTAGGGTCTGTGGGACAGTCCCATCTGGCCAACATCCAGTGATATTGCAGAGCACCAAATTCAAAAACAGAAATACTCATTATAAACATTCATAAAACATACAAGTGTTACATCGGTTTAAAGATTAACTTCTTGTTAATCCAACTACGGTGTCAGATTTCAAAAAGGCTTCACGGCGAAAGCATACCATGCGATTATCTGAGAACGCCGCCCAGCAGACAAATCATTACAAACTGTTACCAGCCAAGTAGAGGAGTTACACAAGTCAGAAATAGTGATAAAATGAATAACTTACCTTTGATGATCTTCATATGGTTGCACTCACAAGACTCCCATTTACTCAATAAATGTTTGTTTTGTTCGATAAAGTCCCTCTTTATATCCAAAAACCTCTGTGTGATTTTCAGTGATTTTCTTACTTTTAACCCTGCCCTGTGATGTCTCAGGGAATAATTATTTTAGGAACTTTCTTCTCATCTTTTTAAACACAGATCATAGAAATGCAACATTTTCACATATGTATAAACTGGTATTGTACTGAAGATAATGAATTGTTGAAAAGTGGCGGAACTGCCCTTTAAGTAGTAAATTGCTTGTTTTGCATGAACCATGACAGCTCAGCCCAACTACCTGTGAAAGTACACACTGGAGGTGTGTCAGGAACCTTGCTCTTCTGTAGACTTTGTCTAGAGAAACCAATTGGCCGATAGCAATGCAATCTTATCACCCAGGTATATGTTCTTGTTGGATTCATTTATTTTAGATGAGAGCGAAACTACAAGAGTGAAAGCGCAAACAGGAGTGGCCAGTTTACTAGAATCCGGTCCATTGACTAGAAGTTAAATTTCAAAAGACATTTCAGACGTGCAATGGAACTACAGAGACCCTTGCCACCATAGTTTTCAGATAAACAAACTCACTTTAACACATGTGGAGGTTAGAGACCTCTAATCATGGACCAGGAAGTTAATTATTTACACTAAATAGGCCAAGCTTATATAACCCTTTAACAGACAGACTAGGTTACACTGTCTGTATCCCCTCTGCTGCCTGCTGTACTGCACTGAAAAACATGTCTAAACACAATGGTAACATTGTATAGTACAGTTTGCAAGCTACCCCGTATCTTCCCTAGCCTTAATCTCCTGGTGGGTGAGAATCTGGACTAGTCCTAATAACTGGAGAAGATAAATTTATACAATGTTACAGAGACCACCACGACAACATAACAGTGACGCACGCGTGTTAACGCGATCATCTTTCCCCGTCAATACATTTTATCATCAGTTATTGTGTCCCAAAATATAATAATTACCTGTGTTTGTTGACCAGAGTTTGTTGACGATAATATGGAAAGCAACCTCCACATTGAGAGTGCAACCTAGCCTACAATGAATTGCTGAATTTCGAGACTAAAGGACGACATATAACATTACACCATCACACAGTGGGTCAGTCCAGTATTGAAGTTTGTAAAGCTCTCTATGTACACAACCGCTCAGAAAATAAACGACAGCATGAATAACGTCACTGTAAAAATCCACGTTTTTAAGCATTACAGTGTAATCTCCGAAACCGCGGCATTTGACCGATGGAAATATCGCGTTTGACATAAAAACCCGCCTCCTTCCCGAAACCACGCTCCTAGATTGAGAGGATCAAAATGTGTGAGACGCTGCGCAGAATTACAGATTTTTGCAGCCTCGGTACAGATCACGTAAAAAAAACTATTTACAGGTTAGTTATTTCGCAGTGGACAATAATTTGCAGATCAGTGAATCTGCGCATCACCTTGTTCGCAATGCATGATAATTTGTAGGTCAGTGAATCTGCGCGTCACATTGTTCAAACCAAAAACAGTACAAAAACAAATACTCTTGAGTATATTGGGTGCGTTCCAGATCTGATAAAATAATAGAGATACAAAGATACGCCTAGGATGCAGGATGCATCCAGGATGCAGGAAGCAACTGAAAATAAAATCCAATAAAATGTTATTGGTCACATACACATATTTAGCAGATGTTATTGCAGGTGTAGCAAAATGCTTGTGTTCCTAGCTCCAACAGTGCAGTAGTATCTAACAATTCAAAACAGTAAAACGCTTCACACAAGTTTTCTAGTCATTTGAATGAATGAAATACCAACATTTATTTAGAATAATATGACTTTTAAATACTTTAACGAGATTAGTAGCCTACACTACGTATCTTTATAGGCCTATGTGACTGCAGTTATAACTAGGCCTTTATAGCCTACTCAGAACTTCTGGGTAAATAACTGCAGCCTGGTCGTATTTGCACAATTCTAATCACATTAGGGCACGTTAGTTCAACTGTCCCGGTATAGGGATACCGATCCCGTAGATTCACTTTTTTTGGTTACTACATGATTCCATATGTGTTATTTCATAGTTGTGATGTCTTCACTATTATTCTACAATGCAGAAAATAGTCAAAAAATAAAGAGAAACCCTTGAATTAGTAGTTTTTTTATAACTTTTGACTGGTTCTGTAAATTATACCAAAGTCAGTTAGAATTGTGCAAATACGACCAGGCGGCAGTTATTTACCCAGACGTTCTGAGTAGGCTATAAAGGCCTAGTTATAACTGCAGTCACATAGGCCTATAAAGATATTTAGGCTACTAATCTCGTTAAAGTATTGTGATGACCCTCCCACTCTGTCTGCCGTGTTCTCTCTCTTTGCTCTGGTTTTCTTATTAGGATGCCGGTGGGCGGAGCCAGGAGGGTTGTCAGCTACATGGGAAACACCTGGGCCCGGGTGTGTCCCAGGATAAATAGACCTCTTCCACATTCATTGGGGAGACTCTCTCCATGCAGACACCTTCATAGATTTTGTTGTGGTATTTTTGCTTTGGCACCTTTCAACACCCCGCATTATCACATGTATGCATGCCAAACACTCACTCACTCACTCACTCACTCACTCACTCACTCACTCACTCACTCACTCACTCACTCACTCACTTACACTAGTGATTACACACACTATTGTTAATTGCATTTAGGTTACCTTAGTTAATAAATATATTTGGTTATTCCTTATCTCCACGTTGTCTCCCTTTTTGTTACGGGCTTCGAGCAGGTTCGTGATAGTATTAAAATTCATATTCTTCTGAATTAATGTAGGTATTTCATTGATTAAAATGAATGGAAAACCTGTTCACTGTGCATGCCTTTATCAATAGTTTTTTCCCAGCATGTCCCTCTCAGTTCAAAAGCTTCTACTTTGCATATCTGATGTTGTTTTTAAGATAATAGGCTTCTAGACTAAACTAGTTTGAAGGGACAGCAAACAGGCCGTGGCTGGCTAGCCGATGTGGAACGAGATTAGGAAATCTTGTTCTATCAGACACTCGCGCACGTGTGCACGCACTTACACAATTGAGGCACAATCTCTGTTAAATATTAACCAATACATGCCATGTGAGGAGGTCAAGGTACAAAACCCTTTAAAATATGACTAAATAAATTACATATATGCTAATAACATTTATTGAAACCTTTTACAGTAAATGTGGGTGTATGTATGTGGTTTATTTTTATGCAGAACATGCTTGTTGAGTCCATATCAATTTTGGCCACTACATTTCCCCCTAACAAAGTAAGGTTTCTTATTGTCTATGTAGATAACCTTAATGCCCCCAAATCCTTGTTTTCTGGAGTCTTGTTAAGGCCACATTAAAACTATAAAGTTTCAAATCTTTTACTGATTGAAGGTCAAGTATTGTCTGATAAGAGTAAAAGGAACTATACAAATGTGAATTAGCAGGTAATGAATTCGAGACCGGATAAAAAATTTAAAACATGTATTCAATCAATTATTATTATCATGGAGGTAAATGCTCTCCCTCAAATTAAATATTTCAAAGCATGCCATTCTGAGTTGCCAGTTTTCAGATTATAAACATGTTTAGCAAATCCTTGCAAAAGGTCATGTACAATAATGCATTCTGGGTACTAGTCTGTTCAGCTACAGTGTCTTGCCACTCCTTGTCATGCTAAACATCTTTGGTGCATGGAGTACACGGAGCAAATGTTAGTTAAACATACTTGTACGCCCATGCTACATAATACACTATCATACAGTTAAAGTAGGCGTAATATGAGTGCAAATACCACAACTGAATAAATCATTAACAATATGTGCTATGGTGCTCTGTCTGCTCAGACGCTGAAGTCCAGGTACAGTTGAAGTGGGAAGTTTACATACACCTTAGCCAAATACATTTAAACTCAGTTTTTCACCATTCCTGACATTTAATCCTAGTAAAAATTCCCCATCTTAGGTCAGTTAGGATCACCACTTTATTTTAAGAATATGAAATGCCAGAATAATAGTAGAGAATGATTTATTTCAGCTTTTGTTTCTTTCATCACATTCCCAGTGGGTCAGAAGTTTGTATACACTCAATTAGTATTTGGTAGCATTGCCATTAAATTGTTTAACTTGGGTCAAATGTTTCAGGTAGCCTTCTACAAGCTTCCCACAATAAGTTGGGTGCATTTTGGCCCATTCCTCCTGACAGAGCTGGCATAACTGAGTCAACTCAAATCAAAATCACATTTATTTATAAAGCCATTCTTACATCAGCTGATATCTTAAAGTGCTGTACAGAAACCCAGCCGAAAACCCCAAACAGCAAGCAATGCAGGTGTAGAAGCACCGTGGCTAGGAAAAATTCCCTAGAAAAACCAGAACCTAGAAAGAAACCTAGAGAGGAACCAGGCAATGAGGGATGGCCAGTTCTCGTCTGGCTGTGCCGGGTGGAGATTATAACAGAACATGGCCAAGATGTTCAAATGTTCATAGATGACTAGCAGGCTCAAATAATAATAATCACAGTGGTTGTAGAGGGTGCAACAGGTCAGCCCCTCAGGAGTAAATGTCAGTTGGTTTTTCATAGCCGGGAGAGAAAGAATGAAAGAAAAAGAGAAAGAGAGAGAGAATTAGAGAGAGCATACTTAAATTATCCCAGGACACAGGATAAGACAGGAGAAATACTCCAGAGATCACAGACTGACCCTAGCCCCCCGACATATAATCTACTGCAGCATCAATACTGGATGCTAAGACAGGAGGGGTTGGGAGACACTGTGGCCCCATCCAACAATCCCCCGGACAGGGTCAAACAGGCAGGATATAACCCAAAGCACAGCCCCCACACCACTAGAGGGATATGTTTAACCACCAACTTACCATCCTGAGACAAGGTCGAGTATAGCCCACAAAGATCTCTGCCACAGCACAACCCAAGGGGGGGCGCCAACCCGGACGGGAGGATCACGTCAGTGACTCAACCCACCCAAGTGATGCACCCCTCCGAGGGATGACATGGAAGAGCACCAGTAAGCCAGTGACTCAGACCCTGCAATAGGGTTAGAGGCAGAGAATCCCAGTGGAGAGAGGGGAACCGGCCAGGCAGAGACAGCAAAGGCGGTTAGTTGCTCCAGTGCCTTTCCGTTCACCTTCACACTCCTGGGCCAGACTACACTCAATTATAGTACCTACTGAAGAGATGAGTCTTCAATAAAGACTTAAAGGTTGAGACCGAGTCTGTGTCTCTCACATGGGTAGGCAGATCATTCCATAAAAATGGAGCTCTGAAAGCCCTGTCTCCAGCTGTTTGCTTAGAAATTCTAGGGACAGTTAGGAGGCCTGTGTCTTGTGACTGTAGCGTACATGTAGGTATGTACGGCAGGACCAAATCGGAAAGATAGGTAGGAGCAAGCCTATGTAATGCTTTGTAGGTTAGCAGTAAAAACCTTGAAATCAGCCCTTGCCTTAACAGCTTCTTATGGCTTAGATTCCGCTACCAGGATCGATATGACAACAGCCAGTGAAAGTGCAGGGCGCCAAATTCAAACAACAGAAATCTCATAATTACAATTCCTCAAACATTTAAGTATTTTACACCATTTTACAGATAAACTTGTTGTTAATCCCACCACAGTATCCGGTTTCAAAAAGGCTTTACGATGAAAGCACACGAAACGATTATGTTAGGTCAGTACCTAGTCACAGAAAAACACAGCCATTTTTCCAGCCAAAAAGAGTAGTCACAAAAAGCAGAAATATAGATAAAATGAATCACTAACCTTTGATGATCTTCCCAAAAATCTCAGTTTACATTGGCGCGTTATGTTCAGTAGTTCCACAACATCTGGTGATGTACTCATATACTCATAATAAACATTGATAAAAGATACAACAGATCCACTTTTCCTTAATGCAACCGCTGTGTCAGATTTCAAAAAAACTTTACGGAAAAGGACACCACATAATAATCTGAGTACAGTGCTTAGACAACAAAACAAGCCATACAGATACCCTCCATGTTGTGGAGTCAACAGAAGTCAGAAATAGCATTTTAAATATTCACTTACCGTTGATGATCTTCATCAGAATGCACTCCCAGGAATCTCAGTTCCACAATAAATGTTTGTTTTCGATAAAGTCCATCATTTATGTCCAAATACCTCCTTTTCTTAGCGCGATTAGTAAACAAATCCAAACTCACGCGGCGCGGGCAAGTCCAGGGAACAGTTCAGACAAAAAGTTATATTACAATTCGCGGAAACATGTCAAACAAAGTATAGAATAAATCTTTAGGATATTTTTTTTTTTTTATTGTGGAACTGAGATTCCTGGGAGTGCATTCTGATGAAGATCATCAACGGTAAGTGAATATTTATAATGCTATTTCTGACTTCTGTTGACTCCACAACATGGCGGGTATCTGTATGGCTTGTTTTGTTGTCTGAGCGCTGTACTCAAATTATTGCATGGTGTGCTTTTTCCGTGAAGTTTTTTTTAAATCTGACACAGCGGTTGCATTAAGGAGAAGTGGATCTAAAATTATATATACTTATTTTCCACCATAATTTGCAAATAAATTCATTTAAAATCCTACAATGTGATTTTCTGGATTTTTTTCTCTCATTTTGTCTGTCATAGTTGAAGTATACCTATGATGAAAATTACAGGCCTCTCTCATCTTTTTAATTAAGTGGGAGAACTTGCACAATTGGTGGCTGACTAAATACTTTTTTAGGCAATGAGGCAATGAGTTGAAAAACTACAAACCTCAGATTTCCCACTTCCTGGTTGGATTTTTTTCTCAGGTTTTTGCCTGCCATATGAGTTCTGTTATACACACAGACATCATTCAAACGGTTTTAGAAACTTCAGAGTGTTTTCTATCCAAATCTACTAATAAGATGCATATATTAGCATCTGGGCCTGAGTAGCAGGCAGTTTACTCTGGGCACCTTATTCATCCAAGCAACTCGATACTGCCCCTAGCCATAAGAAGTTACAGGAAGCCAGTGTAGAGAGTCTAGCACTGGAGGAATATGATACATTTTTTGGGTTCTAGTCAAGATTCTAGCAGCCGTGTTTAGCACTAACTGAAGTTTATTTAGTGCTTATCCGGGTAGCCGGAAAGTAGAGCATTGCAGTAGTCAAACCTAGATGTGACAAAAGCATGGATACGTTTTTCTGCAACATTTTTGGACAGAAAGTTTCTGATTTTTGCAATGTTACGTAGATGGAAAAAAGCTGTCCTTGAAACAGTCCTGATCTGTTCATCAAAAGAGAGATCAGGGTCCAGAGTAACGCAGAGGTCCTTCACAGTTTTATTTGAGACAACTTTTCAACCATCAATATTAATTGTCAGATTTAACAGAAGATCTCTTTGTTTCTTGGGACCTAGAACAAGCATCTCTGTTTTGTCCGAGTTTAAAAGTAGAACATTTGCAGCCATCCACTTCCTTATGTCTGGAACACAGGCTTCCAGCGAGGGCCATTTTGGGGCTTCACCATGTTTCATCTAAATGTACAGCTGTTTGTCATCTGCATAGCAGTGAAAGTTAACACTATGTTTTCGAATGACATCCCCAAGAGGTAAAATATATAGGGAAAACAATAGTGGTCCTAAAATGGAACCTTGACGATCACCGAAATTTACAGTTGTTTTTTCAGAGGACAAACCATCCACAGAGACAAACTGATATCTTTCCGAGTCAGGCTCGCAGACGCTTTTTCAGATTTGCCCACAAATGTTCTATGGGTTTGAGGCCAGTGCATTGTGATGGCCACTCCAATACCTTGACTTTGTTGTCCTTAAGCCATTTTGCCACAACTTTGGACGTATGCTTGGGATCATTGTCCATTTGGAAGACCCATTTGCGACCAAGATTTAACTTCCTGACTGATGTCTTGAGATGTGGCTTCAATATATCCACATAATTTTCCCTTCTTCATGATGCTATCCATTTTGAAAGTGCAGCAGTCACTCCTGCAGCAAAGCACCCCCACAGCATGATGCTGCCAACCCCGTGCTTCATGGTTGGGATGGTGTTCTTCAGCTTGCCTCCCCCTTTTTCCTCCAAACATAACGATGGTCATTATGGCCAAACAGTCCGAGTTTTCAAAAAAAAAGGGGGCTCTTTTTATTTTGGTTTTGGAGCAGTGGGTTCTTCCTTGTTGAGCGGCCTTTCCATGTTATGTCGATATAGGACTTATTTCAAATATATATATATATTTCACCTTTATTTAACCAGGTAGGCTAGTTGAGAACAAGTTCTCATTTGCAACTGCGACCTGGCCAGGATAAAGCATAGCCGTGTGAACAGACAACAACACAGAGTTACACATGGAGTAAACAATAAACAAGTCAATAACATAGTAGAAAAAAATCATCTATATACATTGTGTGCAAAAGGCATGAGGAGGTAGGCAATAAATAGGCCATAGGAGTGAATAATTACAATTTGGCAGATTAACACTGGAGTGATAAATGATCAGATGAACATGTGCAGGTAGAGATACTGGTGTGCTAAAGAGCAGAAGAGTAAATAAAATAAAAACAGTATGGGGCTGAGGTAGGTAAATTGGGTGGCTATATACCGATGGACTATGTACAGCTGCAGCGATCAATTAGCTGCTCAGACAGCAGATGTTTGAAGTTGGTGAGGGAGATAAAAGTCTCCAAATGCAGAGATTTTTGCAATTCGTTCCAGTCGCAGGCAGCAGAGAACTGGAAGGAAAGGCGGCCAAGTGAGGTTTTGGCTTTAGGGATGATCAGTGAGATACACCTGCTGGAGCGCGTGCTACGGGTGGGTGTTGCCATTGTGACCAGTGAACTGAGATAAGGCGGAGCTTTACCTAGCATAGACTTGTAGATGACCTGGAGCCAGTGGGTCTGGCGACGAACATGTAGCGAGGGCCAGCCGACTAGAGCATACAGGTCGCAGTGGTGGGTGGTATAAGGTGCTTTAGTAACAAAACGGATGGCACTGATAAACTGCATCCAGTTTGCTGAGTAGAGTATTGGAAGCTATTTTGTAGATGACATCTCCGAAGTCGAGGATCGGTAGGATAGTCAGTTTTACTAGGGTAAGTTTTGCGGCGTGAGTGAAGGAGGCCTTGTTGAGAAATAGAAAGCCGACTCTAGATTTGATTTTGGATTGGAGATGTTTGATATGAGTCTGGAAGGAGAGTTTGCAGTCTAGCCAGACACCTAGGTACTTATAGATGTCTACATATTCTAGGTCGGGAACCATCCAGGGTGGTGATGCTAGTCGGGCATGCGGGTGCAGGCAGCGAACGGTTGAAAAGCATGCATTTGGTTTTACTAGCGTTTAAGAGCAGTTGGAGGCCACGGAAGGAGTGTTGTATTGCATTGAAACTCGTTTGGAGGTTAGATAGCACAGTGTCCAAGGAAGGGCCAGAAGTATACCGAATGGTGTCGTCTGCGTAGAGGTGGATCAGGGAATCGCCCGCAGCAAGAGCAACATCATTGATATATACAGAGAAAAGAGTCGCCCCGAGAATTGAACCCTGTGGTACCCCCATAGAGACTGCCAGAGGACCGGACAACATGCCCTCCGATTTGACACACTGAACTCTGTCTGCAAAGTAGTTAGTGAACCAGGCAAGGCAGTCATTAGAAAAACCGAGTGACTGAAACTCAAACTGAGTCTGCCAATAAGAATATGGTGATTGGCAGAGTCGAAAGCTTTGGCCAGGTCGATGAAGACGGCTGCACAGTACTGTCTTTTATCGATGGCGGTTATGATATCGTTTAGTACCTTGAGCGTGGCTGAGGAAACCGGATTGCACAGCGGAGAAGGTACGGTGGGATTCGAGATGGTCAGTGATCTGTTTGTTGACTTGGCTTTCGAAGACCTTAGATAGGCAGGACAGGATGGATATAGGTCTGTAACAGTTTGGGTCCAGGGTGTCTCCCCCTTTGAAGAGGGGGATGACCACGGCAGCTTTCCAATCCTTGGGGATCTCAGATGATACGAAGGAGAGGTTGAACAGGCTGGTAGTAGGGGTTGCGACAATGGCGGCGGACAGTTTCAGAAATAGAGGGTCCAGATTGTCAAGCCCAGCTAATTTGTATGGTCCAGGTTTTGCAGCTCTTTCAGAACATCTGCTATCTGGATTTGGGTAAAGGAGAAGCTGGGGAGGCGTGGGCGAGTAGCTGCGGGCGGGGGGGTGGGGGCGGAGCTGTTGGCCGAGGTTGGCGTAGCCAGGAGGAAGGCATTGCCAGCCGTTGAGAAATGCTTGTTGAAGTTTTCGATTATCACGGATTTATCGTTGGTGACCGTGTTACCTAGCCTCAGTGCAGTGGGCAGCTGGGAGGAGGTGCTCTTGTTCTCCATGTACTTTACAGTGTCCCAGAACTTTTTGGAGTTAGAGCTACAGGATGCAAATTTCTGCTTGAAAAAGCTGGCCTTTGCTTTCCTGACTGACTGCGTGTATTGGTTCCTGACTTCCCTGAACAGTTGCATATCGCGGGGACTATTTGATGCTATTGCAGTCTGTCACAGGATGTTTTTGTGCTGGTCGAGGGCAGTCAGGTCTGGAGTGAACCAAGGGCTATATCTGTTCTTAGTTCTGCATTTTTTGAACGGAGCATGCTTGTCTAAGATGGTGAGGAAGTTACTTTTAAAGAATGACCAGGAATCCTCAACTGAGGGAATGAGGTCAATATCCTTCCAGGATACCCGGGCCAGGTCGATTAGAAAGGCCTGCTCGCAGAAGTGTTTTAGGGAGCGTTTGACAGTGATGAGGGGTGGTCGTTTGACCGCGGACACGTAGCAGATACAGGCAATGAGGCAGTGATCGCTGAGATCCTGATTGAAGACAGCAGAGGTGTATTTGGAGGGCAAGTTGGTCAGGATAATGTCAATTAGGGTGCCCATGTTTACGGATTTAGGGTTGTACCTGGTGGGTTCCTTGATGATTTGTGTGAGATTGAGGGCATTAGTTTAGATTGTAGGACTGTCGGCGTGTTAAGCATATCCCAGTTAAGGTCACCTAACAGAACAAACTCTGAAGCTAGATGGGGGAGATCAATTCACAGATTGTGTCCAGGGCACAGCTGGGAGCTGAGGGGGGTCTGTAGCAGGCGGCAAGAGTGGGAGACTTACTTCTGGAGAGATTCATTTTTAAAATTAGAAGTTCGAACTGTTTGGGCATAGACCTGGAAAGTATGACAGAATTTTGCAGGCTATCTCTGCAGTAGATTGCAACTCCTCCCCCTTTGGCAGTTCTATCTTGACGAAAAGTGTTATAGTTGGGTATGGAAATCTCAGAATTTTTGGTGGCCTTCCTAAGCCAGGATTCAGACACGGCAAGGACATCAGGGTTGGCAGAGTGTGCTAAAGCAGTGAGTAAAACAAACTTAGGGAGGAGGCTTCTGATGTTGACATGCATGAAACCAAGGCTTTTTCGATCAGAGAAGTCAACAAATGAGGGTGCCTGGGGACATGCAGGGCCTGGGTTTACCTCCCCATCACCCGAGGAACAGAGGAGGAGTAGGATGAGGGTGCGGCTAAAGGCTATCAAAACTGGTTGCCTAGAGCGTTGGGAACAAGGAATAAAAGGAGCAGATTTCTGGGCGTGGTAGAATATATTCAGGGCATAATGTGCAGACAGGGGTATGGTGGGGTGCGGGTACAGCGGAGGTAAGCCCAGGCACTGGGTGATGATAAGTGAGGTTGTATCTCGGGACATACTGGTTATAATGGGTGAGGTCACCGCATGTGTGGGAGGTGGGACAAAGGAGGTATCAGAGGTGTGAGGAGTGGAACTAGGGGCTCCATTGTAAACTAAAACAATGATAACTAACCTGAACAACAGTATACAAGGCATATTGATATTTGAGAGAGACAACCAGCAAGGCATAAAGTAATCGTAGGTCTTGATTGGGAGAGCTTGCTAAAACAACAGGTGAGACAACAACAGCTAGTCAGCTAACACAACAACAGCAGGTAAAATGGCGATGACCAGGCAGAGAGGGTCGGATTAACTACACACAGAGCCTGAGTTTGCGGCTGGGGCCAACAGATAAAACATAAATAAACAGAATGGAGTACCGTGATTAATGGACAGTCCAGCAGGCATCAGCTATGTGGCCAAGTGATCATAGTGTCCAGGGGGCAGCAGTAGATGGAACAGGGAAGCCGCCACTACGCTAGCACGCGGGCGACAGTTTTACTGTGGATATACATACTTTTGTACCTGTTTCCTCTAGCATCTTCACAAGGTCCTTTGCTGTTGTTTTGGGATTGATTTGCAATTTCTGCACAAAAGTACATTCATGTCTAGGAGAGAGAACGTGTCTCCTTCCTGAGCGGTATAACGGCTGTGTGGTCCCATGGTGTTTATACTTGTGTGCTATTGTTTGAACAGATGATCGTGGTACCTTCAGGCATTTGGAAATTGCACCCAAGGATGAACCATACTTGTGGGGGTCTACAATTTTTTTCCTGAGGTCTTGGCTGATTTCCTTTTATTTTCCCATTATGTCAAGCAAAGTTTGAAGGTAGGCCTTGAAATACATCCACAGGTACACCTCCAATTGACTCAAATTATGTCAAATAGCCTATCAGAAGCTTCTAAAGCCTTGACATAATTTTCTGGAATTTTCCAAGCTGTTTAATGTGTTACAGGAATTCTATTCCTATATGTTCATCAACCAATTAAATTAAAACACTCTGCCCATTTCTAAGAATTTGCAAGATACTTATTTGCATAAAATGGACAGAGACCAGTCTCCAAATCAATCAATAGCGTTTATTCTCGAGAGTACTGATCATAATACAACGTACATTGGTTTATATCACATTTCCTCATAGCGTTTTGAATGCTGCTCCTCCTTCTCTCCGATACAATGGCAATATAGTTCACAAGCCTTCCCACATTGTCTGCCACTTGTTAAACAATCTACTACAAGCCCAAAGTCTCTCCCCTCTCTGGGTAGAGACAGGATGTCCTGTAAGGAACACAGCATTCCAGCCCGTCTGACAATAGCTCCATTAGTTTCTAACCAGGAACAGAAAGTCCTTCTAATTCTTGACGAAAACTACACACATTACATTCAGTATTATGATTATAATAAGATTCATACATCCATACAGTAACATAGTAGTATTCTGTTCAGTTATAGTTCTGATTTCAATGTATACATAATTTAGTCATTATCCATAAAAATCCCTTAACATAAAGGCACAGTCAACTTAGTGTATGTAAACTTCTGACCCACTGGAGTTGTGATACAATTAATTATAAATTAAATAATCTGTCTGTAAACATTTGTTGGAAAAATTACTTGTGTCATGCACAAAGTAGATGTCCTAACCGACTTGCCAAAACGAAAGTTTGCTAACAAGAAATTTGAGGAGTGGTTGAAAAACGAGTTTTAATTACTCCAACCTAAGTGTATGTAAACTTCTGAGTACAACTGTGTCAATTTAGGTGTAGGAATGAAGCTCGTGCTTTCAGAGTTTATAGTGGATATCAAGGCGGATTTAGGCGGTCCATAGCAACCTACTGACCTGAGTTTTGCTGAGCGCATTATTTGACTGCGAATAGCCTAGGCTTACATGACATTTTATGGAATTTCTACATTTTGAATATGACTAGGCCTATAGTTAACTTTATTTCACATTCATTAATTTGCAAGTATGTATTTATGGTAGGCTATTTAAAGCTCTGAGCACATCATGGACACCAATAGAAAGTGGCAGGAGATGACTTTCAGCAGAATGCCTATTACAACTATACTTGAAAGGGCACGCACCTCAAACTGTGACAGCAGCGCGCAAAATGAAACTATTTTGACAGGTACGTTTCTACTACATCTGAATTATTGAAGTGTGCCTATTCGATGCTAACACTTTAGATTATGTCACGAACCCCGCTTCCTGAGTCTGTGTTTGCCTGTGTTTCTGTCCTGGAGTGTGTTTCCGGTGTCCTGGAACGCACCCTGTCTGGTTGCCGGGCAGATTAGCTTGTTGGGAGATCGATGTTCACCCGCACCTGTATCCCATCAGTAATCTGCACACCTGTCCTGATCATCACCTCTCCCCTTCAAAAGCTCTGACCTGACATCCATTCCCTGCCGGATCGTTAGCCATGAACAGTATGTTGTGCCATAGTATCAGCCTCAAGTTGGATAGAATTTGTTTTGTTGTTTTGTACGTCTAGCTTGCCTTCAACTTACCTCCGTTTGTTCTGTCTTCAGTTACTCACCCGGATCATTTACCCCATTCCCGCCTGGTCATCAGAGGATTCCGCTTTCCCATTGGATCCACCTATTTACTCCCATCAACTCACCACCGCTGCCCGCTACGCCACCTGGATGTATCTACCCACTCACATTCACTTGTAAATAAATACTCACCTTCTTCCTACTCTCCTTGTCCTGGTCTGCTTCTGGGTTCGATTTTGAAGAAACGTGACAGATTATTAGACTATGCTACTTTAAATATGTACATTCCTTTTTGCGGCGTTCAATGTGTTTGCATCACATTTTCAACTCTACGGATAGTTTTTTTTTATGTTGCCCTAAATAAGAAATGTTTATGTGCGCTCTAGGCAACAGCTGGTAGATACAGTGCGTGTAGGCTGATCTACAAGAATAAATTATTATAGAGAAGAGCGATTTTTATTTGTCAAAGCTGTCAAGAATCGATTATCATGTCACAAGAATCAGACCCTCGATGTTTAGGCAATTGGAAAGGATCATCAAGATCACCGTGCACTTTCAACACCCTGTGAAGTTCATTATAAATTATTTCATTAATAAACTGCATGGTTTCCCAAGTCGTAGAGGGAGGACCACACAATATATCATAGCGTGACTTCAATTTTACTTCGATATTATGGTTATTATATCAATATAAGCTCATAAAGGCGTTTCCCCCGCAGTTGGTTGCATAATTAGTTTTACTGATAGCAAAAGATCTCCACATTTCGAACGAACAAACAGTCGCAGCCGTCATGTTTTTTAGATTTTTTTTTTTTTTTTTTACAGACTTCACTCGCATAAAAACTGGATGGATAAGTGGTTATTGAGCCGATATTGGACAAAGATCTTTCTCTCCTGTCACACTGTAAGATAATACTTATTTATTTTATTTTATCTTGATTAACAATTGATCAACTAAATTTGACCAGTTGTTTAAACATTGACAACGACTATTATTACAATAAGATTAAATGGCATGTTTTGTTCCATTATGCCTATACGCGTGTGTTTGAGTGTAGATAGGCCAACATCCAAGTGTTATATTTGGGTGCATACTGACTCTCTTCTAGTCCACTATACAAACTACATGTGTTATCTGTAATAGCATACGGCACAGCTCTCGTTTGAATCTTAATATCACGTTGACACTGCCAATGTCATACTATATATGTAATTTCAAGTCCTATCATTCCCTGTAAAATATGATGACCCTTTCCCATTAGAAGTGACAACACCAGTGACATTTTATTTCTGATACAAATATTAGTGACCGTTAATGTCAGGTGTCATTATTTCTGAGAAGACAATGTCTGTGTAATCCACAGATCTTTATTCAGTCAAGCTCTAAAACAGAATATAATAAAATAGCAAATTAACTGAACAGAGTGGGCACATGCAGGTAAAACAGTATTTAGGCTAAGCTCTATTTAAGCATTTAAGTAAGTAGCCTTGAGCCGGAACGGCTCATAGGTATGGATACCAGTCTGTTTAGCTATCATGCCACTCCTTGCTACCCCTGTCACGCTAAAGATCTTTGGCATGTGACAACAAGTACAAGGAGTGGAATGTTAGCTATATCCTGTTTCTGTATGGTTGATTTTGCAAAGACGCGCACTTTTAGATGTTCAATGTTTTGGAAAATGAAACAGCTTTTTATCTATCTGAGTATTTTATTTACTCTGTCCGGAAACAAGATCTAATAGTGGCTGAGACCATACTATTTAAGAATATCAAGATTTTTATCGGTTTCCTCAAATACCTGAGGGGAAATGTCATTACCACCAAGTCATAAAATTAGCTTTTTTAGTTTTAAAGGAAATTACAGAAATATAACATTATATAACATTTAACATCTTTTTTAAAAACTATTTCCTAAATGTGCATAAAAACCTTGATGATGCTCAGAAACGTAGAAATGTATTTACCACATCAAAATCGTAATATGTTACATTACTTTAGAAATGTTCTTAAGAACTAGCATATAAGGTTCACATATGGGAAAAATCATCAATATCAATTGTAATTTAATACACATTTGCCTCAAAAATAAACATTTTAATGTCATTGTTGTACATGTTGAATTTTTATTGAAGATATAGAACAGACCATTCCTTCTAATTCATCCCAAAGTTGTTCAACAGGGTTGAGGTCAGGGCTCTGTGCAGGCCAGTCAAGTTCTTCCACACCGATCTCAACAAACCATTTCTGTATGGATCTGGCTTTGTGCATGGGGGTATTGTCATGCTGAAACAGTAAAGGGCCTTCCCCAAAACTGTTGCTACAAAGTTGGAAGCACAGAATCATCTAGAATGTCATTGTAAGCTGTAGCGTTAAGATTTCCCTTCACTAGAACTAATGGGCCCGAACCATGAAATTACAGCCCCAGACCATTATTCATTCTCTACAAAATGTAGGACAGATGATTTTTATGCGCTACACGCTTCAGCAGTTCCGTTCTGTGAACTTGTGTGGCCTACCACTTAGTGGATGAGCCGTTGTTGCTCCTAGACGTTTCCACTTCACAATAACAGCACTTACAGTTGACCGGGGCAGGTTTAGCAGGGCAGAAATTTGATGAACTGACTTTGGAAAGATGGCATCCTATGACGGTGCCACGTTGAAAGTCACTGAGCTCTTCAGTGTGGACCATTCTACTGCCAATGTTTGTCTATGGAGATTGCATAGCTGTGTGCTCGATTTTATACACCTTTCAGCAACGGTGTGGCTGAAATAGCCGAATCCGCTAATTTGATCCACTAATTTGAAGGGGTATCCACATACTTTTGTATATGTAGTGTATGTCCTTGTCCTCTCCTTGGTTGATTTATGGAGCATCTTATAGAAACTTTTAAAATAAATAATTAAAGTCAGTACTAATAATAAATTGTAAGTTGTCCATTGTAAGTCACATAAATAGACATCAAAATCACTCAATCACCTGAACATAATACAACATTTAATGGTCTTATTTAGCAAATAAGTGTTCATTTTGTAATTTGTTTTCAGGTCCTAAGGTAAGTAACAATGTATAAACTAATACATTTTGTCATTACCACCACATTCTGTCCTTAGCATTACAGTTCATTATGTGGTGGTAATGATGTGTAGTGGTAATGACATTTTAACAGTATTTGGTCATAAATAGCAGGGATTATAGCATGCTAACTCCAGTTGAACAGCTAGAATACAATGTATCCTAAATACACATAATTAAAACATAATTTTCAAAAATCTAATTATTATAGCCTATTTGGTATTGAAGTACAATAAATAAATACATATTTTTTTTCTATAATTTCCTGACAAAATTGGAATTCCCCTCCATGTGCTCCACTGTCACTATTCATAGCCATGGTGACCAAGTACACTAACTTTTGAAAATGTTACTATTATGTAATTTGCTTGTCATGATGGTAATGACACAATACTTTGAGACGGCTGTATTTTGTGTACAAAAAGTATCAAATAGAAAATGGCTTATGCACATCTAATATGTATATAGATTCCATTTATTTGACTCTTTTTTTAAACAGGTGCATTCAATATTTTGTAATTATCAAGACTTTTGTAAGTGTAATACATAGAAGATTGTCAAAAGTCTGGATGTGAGACAGGACAAAAACAGTGCAAAACAGTTCAATCCAGACATGAAATGCTTTAGAAAATAAAAAATACAAACATTTTGAAAGCTGAAAAAACAGTTTAAGGTTATTTTAGTCTCTACGTAATGAAATAAAACATCTAAATTAAAATGTTATCTTAAAAATCTAACCCTGAGACACAAAAAGGCCCGTGTTCGCAAAATCTCCCATATACTGTGTGAAGAAAAATAAACTGAATGTCAAACCAATATCAAATCATGTAAAACAAGTGTAACATAGTAGCCTAAGGAAGTAAATATTATTATTATTATATATTTTTAATCACAGTAGTTGAATGTTGGAATGTAGGCTTATTTTGAAATACACTTAAAGTATTAGCATATATTTGAAAATACATATTGCCTGTTTTGGTATTTGAAATAATCTATTTGAACATATTTTCAAATAGAAGGCCATCATAGGAAGTTATTTGAAAATACTTTCAAATACTTCCAATAGAAGCAGTGGTTTTGTGTCACATTATTTGAAATGACTCAGATACATAGAAAATAAGTATTTCAAAAGCAAATAATAATAAAATACCCATGTATTTGAACCCAGGTCTGAAACACATGGCTGACTAGTGTCTTATTGGTCCGATCTGTCCTTTAGTGACATCGATCTGTGTCCATGATGCGCTGCCTCGTTCAGAAGAAAACATACCTCGTCATTTTATCTCCACTGCTACTGTTCGCCCTCCTCCGCTACTGGACTCGAAGGGCCACCACCACTGTTGACTTGGGACCAGGCCAGAGCTACAAGGCACAGAAGGTTCTGAAGGAGAGGCTGCAAAATGTCCAGAATAGTTATGACAATATCCCATATGTCCTGAAGGAAAGTGTGGCAGGGTGAGTTCATATGGGCAAATGGTATAACACATGTATAACACATTCATAAATGGCAAAAATGATAGTCACAAAGTAACAAATACAAAACAATGTTTGGAAGTGTGTCCTAAATCTAGGAGATATAAGAGAACTCGGGAAATAAATACATAAATAAATATATATGCATTTACATTTTTTACACATATTTAACACATTTTTGGGGGGTAGACAAAAAAACTACATTCATACTTCCATTATTTGTTTTAAATGGGTACTGGTTTCCATCAGAGTCGTGTGACACTTATGGGGGTCATAAAACGCTACAGACATTTTCGCGAGAGGACTGATTTTCAAAAACCCTCTAGCGCTGCCACCTTTCATCGCAGACGCGGTGTGACATCGGTGGATGTGGTAGATTGAGACGTATCCAATGCAAAGAATATAAAATCAGATATCTCTAGATAAAATGGACGTATTTTTGTATGTATTCCATTTCACAATTCCATTTGAATTCGGCCAAACTGAAATTCAAGGTCCAATTCCAATTTTCTTCATTGCGTTTCAAATTTCGAACTACTTCCTGATTCGACTCAATCAAATCAACCTACATGGTTTTCATTGCACTAATAGTGACTTATTTTGTCCCATACTCTTACCAACCGTGCACAACGCTCTTCATTAATCTCATTCAGGCGTCTGGCACTGAACGTGTGTGTGTGTGAGGCAGATAAGAAGCCTGCCATCGACCTGCCTTTTGCCCAAGTGCTGTTCCCCCGTGTCTGGGCCCAGGATGACTTCCACACAGCCTTCCAGGAGGCAGAGCTGGCTCAGGTGAAAAGTCGCAGGCAGCAGGAGTACAACAGCTTCCAGCAGAGGTAACTGTACAGTACACTGAGGTGTTGTGCTGTGCTTTGCAGTGCATTGGAATTGAATGATTTGCTTTGCTGTGCACCTTGCAACTATATACTGCAACTCCCCACTGTTTTCAAGTTATGGGCCCACCCTTCTTTGCCTTCTCTCCTTCCATTGAAAATATGTGACGTACATGACGTGTTTACAATGCTGCTTTTAGTTTTAATGCACCATGATGCTGGAACAAAATTCAAAACACATTTCAACTTGATGTTCTCTCTCTGTGTGTGTGTGTGTGTGTGTGTGTGTGTGTGTGTGTGTGTGTGTGTGTGTGTGTGTGTGTGTGTGTGTGTGTGTGTATTTATGTTGTGTATACAGGGTGCATTTGTAAAAGAGACCTAGGTCTCAATATATCTTCCTGTTAAAAATAAAGATACAAAATAAAAAGTACATTACATCATCATACTTTAGCTTGAGCTTATTTCTAGTCTGGCTAACCTCTCCATGTTGGCTGCAGGTACCAGACTCCCGCAGACCTCCTTGTTATAGCAGAAGCCAACAGTCCCCTACAGTACCCTACCCAGGGGGTGGAGGTTCGCCCTCTCAAGACTATCGTTATTCCTGGTAAGATCACTGAAAAGATTTACACTCTGGACAGAAGGTATTTTTGCAGCTTTGTTGTAAATATCGCCTTTGCCCCCCCAACCATAACTGTAGAACAGCTAAAACAAAACTAACCTGACCTTATGACTGAAGATGGAATTCTCTTCTCTTTTTTAAGGGTTGGGTCTGAAAGAAAAGCATAGACAACTTCATACAGTAAGTTTATCTCCATTTATAATACTACATTGAACAAAAACATAAACCCAACATGCAAAAATTACAAAGATCTCACAGACTTACAGTTTATATAAGGAAATCAGTCAATTGAAATAAATTCATTAGGCCCTAATCTATGGATCTCACATGACTGGGAATACAGATATGCATCAGTTAGTCACAGATACCTTGAAAAAAGGTAGGGCGCGTGGAACAGAAAACTAGTCCGTACCTGATCAGACCACAATTGTGACTCACCACCTGGATGTGGTCCTATATAGCAACATTTGAAATATTTATTTTCGCTCTCGGAAGCTTAACCAGCTCTGCTGCCAACAATTTCATTATGCTTTTTTGCCAACGTTTATTGACACTGGCCATATTCAACAGGTGTTGTACACTTTATTTGAACTTCTTGCGACTAGCAATCCCGGATCCGGGAGCGTAATCATAGCCTCAAACGAATTAGCATAACGCAGCGGACCCCAAGAAACTTTTCCTATTCATGAAAATCGCAAATGAAATATATTCAAACACAAGCTTAGCCTTTTGTTAATCACACTGTCATCTCAGATTTTCAAAATATGCGTTACAGCCAACGCTAGACAAGCATTTGTGTAAGTTTATCATGGCATAATGCTATGCTAGGCTTTGCTGGCAGCAGGCAACATTTTCACGAAAATAAGAAAAGCAACCAAATTAAATCATTTATTTTTGAAGAACTTTGGATGTTTTCACTTAGGAGACTCCCAGTTAGATAGCAAATGTTCCTTTTTTCCAAAAATATAATTTTTGCAGGCGAAATAGCTCCCGTTTGTTCATCATGCTTGGCTGAGAAATCGACTGGAAAATGCTACCACTACAACGCCAAACTTTTTTCAAAATTAGCTCCATAATATCGACAGAAACACGCAAACGTTGTTTAGGATCCATCCTCAAGGTGTTTTTAACATATATATTCGATAATATATCCGTCGAGGCAATTGGTTTCTCATAAGAAGCGATTGGAAAAATGGTTACCTCAGTATTTTACGCAAGATTTTCTGCAGGAGACACCATGTGACCACTTGCTAAATATGGTCCCTTACGGCTATTCTTCAATGGAAATGCGTAAAAAGACGTCACGATGCTGTAGACACCTTGGGGAATACGTGGAAAACGTAAGCTCATTCGTAGCTCATTCACAGCCATATAAGTCATTGGCATGAGGCGGTTTCAAAAAATGCGGCACTTCCTGGTTGGATTTTTATCTGGGTTTCGCCTGTAACATCAGTTCTGTGGCACTCACAGACAATATCTTTGCAGTTTTGGAAACGTCAGTGTTTTCTTTCCAAAGCTGTCAATTATATGCATAGTCGAGCATCTTTTCGTGACAAAATATCTTGTTTAAAACGGGAACGTGTTTCATCCAAAAATTAAAATAGCGCAACCTAACATTTAACTGGTAAAGACATGTAGCTAGGTGTACAATGAACCTAGCTAGGTAAACAACATTTAAGATCATACACGTCACGTAATGTTAGCTAATGCGCCAGCCAGCTAACGTTAGCTAGTTAAACAACAAGGAACATAGTGCCAAATCATGTCGTTACTACCCTGCATGAATCTGCTGGGAGCTAACCAACCAGGTACAATGTTAACTAGCTAACATTAGGCTCTAACTAGCCAAGCAAACGGTTATGGGATACGAATAATAATGTCATACACATAACGTTAGCTAGGGAGCCAGTTAGCTTGAAATGAAACAACTTTCTGCCACAATTAGAAATGTGTAATATCTGAAAATGTAGCTAGCTAGACTATCTTACCCGTATACTTCATCATGCATGATGGACTCGTCTCCCTGTCACGGATGCCATGCCACTGATGCTTTTAGTTTGAAGATGTAATCCGGAGACAGGTGTTTTCTCCATCTCTTTAGCTATCAAACTCTAATTCTACTGATTTCGATCCTCCAGAAAGTGCAGAGCAACACTTATGCAGCTCCACTACACTATACATAAAAAAAAGCTGTGTTCTACAGGATTACCAACACAGACTGACCAACTCAAATAGACAGAAGCCTTCTTTATGGCAGACCAATCTGAACTCCTCTCTCGGCATATCTAGCCCACTCATTATCTCAGCCAATCATGGCTAGTGGGAAGGTTGCTGGCTTTTTCTGTGACTTAACCAATAAGGCTTGTAATTGAACAATATTATTTGTATTTTCAGATGGCATACAAGTTTGTTTTTAAGGCACATGAAACTTCACATGTTCCAGAAGGCATGGTTTGCTAACTATCTGTCTGATAGAACTCAGTGCACTCAATTTGATGGGCTTATGTCTGTTAAATTGTCTGTCTTGAATTGTGTGCCCCAAGGCTCTGTACTTGGTCCTCTCTTATTCACTATTTATATAAATGATTTAGACAAAAAGGTCCAAAATGCACAACTTAATTTTTATGCTGATGATACTGTTATTTACTGTTGTGCCTCGTCTCTTACAAAAGCTTTCCAGAAAATGCAAACTGCTTTTTATACTGTTCAATATACCTTGTGTCAATTTAAGCTTATCCTCAATACTGACAAAACTAAACTAATGGTGTTTTCTAATGCAAGAAATATACCTCTGAACCTTTCACCTATTACTACCTGTCAGGGCAAGGAGATTGATGTTGTAACCTCATATAAATATATTGGAATTTTAATTGATGACGGCCTCTCTTTTAAATTGCATATTCAACAATTTACAAAAAAAATTAAGCTGAAATTGGGATTTTATTTTAGGAATAAGGCCTGTTTTTCTTTTGAAGCCAGAAGGAGTCTAGTATCAGCTACATTTATGCCTTTACTAGACTATGGGGATATTTTATATATGAATGCTTCATCTCAGTGTTTGAGATCAATTGACACTCTTTACCATGGCACTTTGAGATTTATTTTAAACTGCAAAACCCTTATGCACCACTGCACTTTGTATACCAGGGTTGGCTGGCCTTCTCTAGTTACTCGTAGGCTCAGTCACTGGTATACTTTTATTTACATTTTGGGTTTACTACCTTTTTATCTGTGCATTTTTATTGTTCAGAAATGTGGTGGGTACTCTCTTCGTTCGCTGGACTTTATCCTGCTAACTGTTCCAAATGTCCAAACTGAATTCGGTAAAAGGGCTTTTATGTACTCTGCGCCATCGTCTTGGAACGCCTTACAAAATACTTTTAAACTGGAAGAACTTGTCCCGATTGGTGTTTTTAAATCACTGATGAAGGATTTTGAGGCTGATTCCCTGACCTGTCAATGTTTTTAATTTGCTGTTTTATACTCTTGTGAATTCAATGGTTTTTACTAGATTACTTGTAGTTTTTCATGTTGACTGTCAGAATTTTTTTTGTAATGACTTGGTGCTGCCTATCTTGGCCAGGGTGCTCTTGAAAAAGAGATTCTAATCTCAATGAGCCCTTCCTGGTTAAATAAAGGTTAATAAATAAAAATAAATACACATTTCTGCCAAAAAATCAATTTTGATAAAAAATAAACGTTCAAATGGCTCTCCTGGAAAATCGGGGCTTGCGACATATGCCTAGTTTCATGAAATTGGAAACAATTTGCCTCTTGCAGCACGACACTTCTCCTTTACATAGAGTTGATCAATCTGTTGATTGTGGCCTGCGGAATGTTGTTCCACTTCTCTTCAATGTCTGTGCGAAGTTGCTGAATATTGGCGGGAACTGGAACATGCTGTCGTACATGTTGACCCAGAGCATCAAAAACATGCTCAATAGGTACCATCATGTCTGGTGAGTATTCAGGCCAATGAAGAACTGGGACATTTTCAGCTTCCACGACTTGTATACAGATCTTTTCTACATGTGGCCGTGCATTACCATGCTGAAACATGAGGTGAGAATGGCACGACAATGTGCCTCAGGATATCGTCACGCTATCTCTGTGCATTCAAATTTACATCGATAAAATGAAACTTTGTGCATATGGAACATTTCTGGGATGTTTTATTTCAACTCATGCTACACGGGACCAACACTTTACATGTTGCGTTTATGTGTTTGTTTCAGTATATGTTTGTTGTAGTGGCAGGTAATCTAGCGGTTAGAGCGTTTAGCCAGTAACCGAAAGGTTGTTTGTTCACCTTGTCGGCTCAGGGAGTTGAACCATTTGTCTATGTACCCTTGAGCAAGGCAGTTAACCTATAAGTCGCTCTGAACAAGAGTGTCTGCTAAAATATAAAATGTTGATTAATGTTTAACATAAAGTGATCTACAGTCATTTTGTGACCATTGTAATTGCCCCAAGCAGACTAGTTATTTGAATTAAACTGAATCCTCCCTATCATGTCCTTTAGGTGAATCTGACTGCTACCCTGGGGACATTTGATGTTTTAGCCACCGTAGACGGGGTCTCCATTAGAGGACAGGGAGTGATGCACATGACTTTGTCCAGTAGACTCCTCTCCACTCTGAACAGACAGCTACAGTTTGTCACCTATACCAACACCTTGTTCCACCCTAGGACGGCTGACACAGGTTGGTCAGCCCCTCAGTGTGTGTCTAGTCCTGAGTTCTGATACTGCAATACAGGGTTTTGAAAACTAACTTTTTAGTGCCTGCAGCTGTACAGGAGCTGTATGCCATACTATACAATACAACTTTATTGTCCATTTAGTAACAGCAAACAACAGAAATGTGTATTTTGTTCCGTTCTCAACTCCTGCCATCCAATTCCCCATTATCATGCCACTCCCTGTCATTCCACTCACTTTTTACTTCAGTACGACAACACAGAGATAGAAACACAACGCATCATTTCCTGCATGTCTCAAATTCTTTATAAACCTGTCTATTATTCTCTGGAAGGGGCACACAACTAGCCTACACTATAATTACACAGTCCGTGTTTAGGGAAGAGATCATTCCGCAACTGGAGAAAAAGCAGTTGGTGTTTGACATTCCATGTTGCAATGTAGGTGTGGTAGACTATAGATTACAGCTTGTTTGCTGAACGAGACTTTGAGTGTAGAGAGCGATTCTAAGTGAGCTGTTTGGGGAAAGAGATGTTAGCACAGAGGCAGACTAGGGGAAGCAGTGTTTTGTGTACAACAATAACTGTGTTGTCACTAATCATTTCCATATGTTACGTGGATGTTACAAACATAACAAGTATCTGTAGACCTACTGTTAAACAAGCTTGATCTCTTATTGACCATTAGGTATTGAATGTGAAGTGAAGTACATTTTTGTTTTGTTAATTTGATTGTATTTAATCATATACTGTACTGTAATGTGATACACCTGAGATATTAGAGTGATGAGATATGTTTCTCTGCTCTATTCCAGTGCAGTTTGAGACTGATGGACACCAGTCCGTTTTTACCATAAAGGTTGGACATGCTGTTATTCCCAAGCTCTATCACTCAGGTTACACTGGAGGTATGTACTGTATGGGTTGTTCATTTGGCATTTGACCACTGTATAGTTATTTGTATCTGTACAGTTATCGTAGGGATCCAAGGTCCTAAATGTTGCAATGTTGTTTAAGGCCCAGTGAAGTCAAAATGCAGTTTTTCCTGTGTTTTGTATCAAATTGTATAACAGCTGATGAAAGTGTTAACAAATTTCTTGATAGTCTTATTTCTTGATAGTTGCTGGTTGAAAATGCAATCTACACAGAACATTCTAGGAGTTTCGGGCTTTCCATGGTGACATCACCATGCTGTAAATTGGTTAAAAGAATTCCAAATCTTTCTACCAATGACAGCTAGTGTTCAGTTTTGCTCTCCCCACTCAGACCACTCAGACCACAGACAGTCCTAGCAAAATTCTTGCTTGAGATTTTTTTTTTTTTGCTAAATAAACTATTTTGGCCCATTTGATGGGAAATCTATTACATTAAGATACTTATAGGACAATTCCACCCCTAAACTATCTTTTGTTTTTAGTTTTATTAGTCCATTGTTGACATAGTCCCAAAATGTTTTGCTTGTCAGCAATCAAGTTTTCAAGATATGTAACTTTCAAAATATAGACGTCATCACGTAGGTATCCCGAGTGGCGCAGCGGTCTAAGGCACTGCATCTCAGTGCTAGATGCGTCACTACAAACCTTGGTGCAAGGCTGTATCATAACCAGCCGTTATTGGGAGTTCCATAGGGCGGCGCACAATTGGCCCAGCATCGTCAAGGTTAGGGTTTGGTTGGGGTAGGCCGTCATTGTAAATAATAATTTGTTCTTAACTGACTTGCCTAGTTAAATAAAACAATTATGCATTTTGCATCATATGGGGGATGATTTCTGTATTATGAAAATAACTGAAGATAAGTACAAGTATGAATATTCATAATTGGGTACAAACACGCCTTTCCTTTTTCCTCAGAATACAGCATAAGCTCACTTGTCACCATAGCTACCAAGACATTTCTGCGTTATGACAAACTGCAGGATCTGATTGACAGCATACGGAAGTTCTATCCCACCGTCACCATAGTGATAGCAGATGACAACGAGCACCCCCAGCCAGTGATGGGTCCACACATTGAACATTACATTATGCCGTTTGGGAAGGTAAGCAAACTTTATTTTGGGAAGTGTAGCTCCTGTTTCATCACAGCAATCTCTCAGTTCTGGTCTTGGGGGACCCACAAGTTGTCCTTTTGTTCCAGCCCAGTATTTCATTTACTTGTGATTCCCTCCTGGTACTCTGAGGGTCTCCATGTCCAGGATTTAAGAACACCTTGGCTATCAAACGTTCGGCTATTGCCAAATTGGTAATTAAGTCTTTGTCCTGTCTGTCCACCTCTGTGCAGGGTTGGTTTGCAGGGAGGAATCTGGCTGTCTCTCAGGTGACCACCAAGTATGTGCTGTGGGTGGACGATGACTTCCTCTTCACCTCCAACACCAGGCTGGAGAATATGGTGGAGATCCTGGAGAAGACCACCCTGGACATGGTGTGTGTTTGTGTGTGTGTTTGCGTGTGCTTGCTCATAGATCTGGACCTGGTGAGTGATGAGGGTGAGGCCTCTCTGAGAGGAATTATTAAAACCAGGGTAGAGTCAGGTTAGAACCATAGTTAGAACCTGGGGTGGAATTGGGGAAGGGGGCGCGCCTGGAAACCGAGTTCTCAAAGTGAAAGTCATATTGACATGTACGTATAAGGTTTTTTGGGCTGGATTAAAATGTTTGTGGTGAGTTCCGAAAGGGGTTTCATACAGTAGCCTAGGCTAGGGGGTGACTTTCTATCCACTCCAAACTTGGAACAAAACCACACCCACAAGTAACCATAGCAACATTCAAAACTGCATGAGAGCTGAGAGTGGTGATTGGATAGTCGAAGAGCCTCATCCTAGCAGGTGAAAATGTGATCAAAGTCCAAAGTTATTTACGATGTCTTAGCTTTGAATTTGGCCCAATATTACTGGATAAAGTACAAGCATAATTCATGTGTGGTAACTGTTGTTTACTGACTTGCAAAACTTCCTTGCATAACTTGATTTTAGCAATACTAGTTTGAAAGGCTTGCATGCAAAACATGATTTTAGGAGATAAAATATCTACATTTTAAATTCAGGCTGTAACACAACAAAATAAGAAACAAATCTAAGGCTGTCAATGAATACTTTCTGAAGGTACTATTCTTTTAATAATTCTTCAAGTTCTGTCAAATTGGTTGTTGATCATTGCTAGACAACCATTTTTAGGTGTTGCCATAGAATTTGATTTTAAGTCAAAACTGTAACTCGGCCACGCAGGAACATTCAGTGTCTTCTTTGTAAGAAACTCCAGTGTCGATTTGGCCTTGTGTTTTAGATTATTGCCCTGCTGAAAGGTGAATTCATGTCCCAGTGTCTGGTGGAAAGCAGACTGAACAAGGTTTTTCTCTAAGATTTTGCCAGTGCTTAGCTCCATTCCGTTGATTTTTTATCCTGAAAACTCCCAAGTCCTTAACGATTACTAGCATACCCATAACATGAGGCAGCCACCACTATGCTTGAAAATATTAAGAGTACTACTCAGTGATATGTTTGGGGCAAATCCAATAAAACAAACACTTTGTATTCAGGACAAAAAGTTAATTACTTTAGTTAATGGCTTGTTGCGAACAGGATGCATGTTTTAGAATATATTTTATTCTGTACAGATTTCTTCTTTTCACTCCGTCAATTACTATTGTATTGTGGTGAAATCCCTGAGCGGTTTCCTTTCTCTCTGGCTATTGAGTTAGGAAGGACGCCTGTAACTTTGTAGTGACCTGGGTATATTGATACACCATACACAGTGTAATTAATAACTTCATCATGCTCAAAGGGACATTCAATGTCTGCTTTTTATATTTGTACCCATCTACCAATAGGTGCCCTTTGTGAGGCATTGGAAAACCTTCCTGGTCTTTGTGGTTGAATCAATGTTTGTAATTCACTGCTCGACAGAGGGACCTAACAGATAATTGTTTGTGTGGGATACAGAGATGATTTAATCGTTCAAAAATCATGTTAAACAGTCCATGCAACTTATTATGTGACATGTTAAGCACATTTTTACTCCTGAACTATTTAGGCTGGCCATAACAAAGGGGTTGAATACTTATTGACTCAAGCTGTTCATTTTTTATTAATTTGTAAAAATGTTGCATAAAAACAAAACTCCACTCTGACATTATGGGGTATTGTGTGTAGGCCAGGGACAAAACAAAACTCCACTCTGACATTATGGGGTATTGTGTGTAGGCCAGTGACAAAACAAAACTCCACTCTGACATTATGGGGTATTGTGTGTAGGCCAGTGACAAAACAAAACTCCACTCTGACATTATGGGGTATTGTGTGTAGGCCAGGGACAAAACAAAACTCCACTCTGACATTATGGGGTATTGTGTGTAGGCCAGTGACAAAACAAAACTCCACTCTGACATTATGGGGTATTGTGTGTAGGCCAGTGACAAAACAAAACTCCACTCTGACATTATGGGGTATTGTGTGTAGGCCAGTGACAAAACAAAACTCCACTCTGACATTATGGGGTATTGTGTGTAGGCAAGTGACAAAACAAAACTCCACTCTGACATTATGGGGTATTGTGTGTAGGCCAGTGACAAAACAAAACTCCACTCTGACATTATGGGGTATTATGTGTAGGCCAGTGACAAAACAAAACTCCACTCTGACATTATGGGGTATTGTGTGTAGGCCAGTGACAAAACAAAACTCCTCTCTGACATTATGGGGTATTGTGTGTAGGCCAGTGACAAAACAAAACTCCACTCTGACATTATGGGGTATTGTGTGTAGGCCAGGGACAAAACAAAACTCCACTCTGACATTATGGGGTATTGTGTGTAGGCCAGTGACAAAACAAAACTCCACTCTGACATTATGGGGTATTGTGTGTAGGCCAGTGACAAAACAAAACTCCACTCTGACATTATGGGGTATTGTGTGTAGGCCAGTGACAAAACACAACTCCACTCTGACATTATGGGGTATTGTGTGTAGGCCAGTGACAAAACAAAACTCCACTCTGACATTATGGGGTATTGTGTGTAGGCCAGTGACAAAACAAAACTCCACTTTGACATTATGGGATATTGTGTGTAGGCAAGTGACAAAACAAAACTCCACTCTGACATTATGGGGTATTGTGTGTAGGCCAGGGACAAAACAAAACTCCACTCTGACATTATGGGGTATTGTGTGTAGGCCAATGACAAAACAAAACTCCACTCTGACATTATGGGGTATTGTGTGTAGGCCAGTGACAAAACAAAACTCCACTCTGACATTATGGGGTATTGTGTGTAGGCCAGGGACAAAACAAAACTCCACTCTGACATTATGGGGTATTGTGTGTAGGCCAGTGACAAAACAAAACTCCACTCTGACATTATGGGGTATTGTGTGTAGGCCAGTGACAAAACAAAACTCCACTCTGACATTATGGGGTATTGTGTGTAGGCCAGGGACAAAACAAAACTCCACTCTGACATTATGGGGTATTGTGTGTAGGCCAGTGACAAAACAAAACTCCACTCTGACATTATGGGGTATTGTGTGTAGGCCAGCGACAAAAAGATTCAGGCTGTAACACAACAAAATGAGAAAACAATCTAAGGGTGTGAAAACTTTCTGAAAGATCAGTTAGTCAGGAAATACTGCTTTTGAGCCGGAAGTGTTGTTATCTAGAGCTGTGATGAAATAGAGCTGTGCTAACCTGAGTGACTTTTTTTGTCTGTTTTTTTTGACAACTTGCCAGTTGTGGTTTAGTTTTCCACTGTGACATTAAAAGAGGGTTTGCCACTGACTCAGTTCCTGTACCTTTGGAATGTACATCCTCTGGTTTTGAAGTGGTTATACAAACTAAGAGTTCTGCTTGGTTATATCAGGTCAACGGTCTATGACGGGTGCACCAGGTGTGTGTGTGTGTGTGTGTGTGTGTGTATCCCTGTGTGTGTGTGTGTGTGTGTGTGTGTGTGTCCCTGTGTGTGTGTGTGTCCCTGTGTGTGTGTGTGTGTGTGTGTGTGTGTGTGTGTGTGTGTGTGTGTGTGTGTGTGTGTGTGTGTGTGTGAGTGAGTGAGTGAGTGAGATCACAGGTGGCTGGTGCTGTGAGGGAAGCTACACTGACACATTGTGGCAACTCATTTGTGGTGACTCGTATTATCCTTCCACTCATTTTGTTATTTTTGTGTCTGTTACCCCAGGTGGGTGGTGCTGTGAGAGAAGCTACAGGCTACACTGCTACTTACCGCCACACCATCTCAGTGGAGGAAGGGGGTGAGGAGGGGGACTGTATACACATCAGAAATGGATACCATCATGTCATTGAGGGCTTTCCTAACTGTGTCCTAGCCGACGCTGTTATCAACTTCTTCATGGGGAGGACAGACAAGATGCAGCAAGTGGGATTCGATCCTCGTCTGAACCGTGTGGCTCATCTAGGTGAGTGTCTTTGTCTCATCACTAGAGCCCAGAGGTTTTCCTTATTTCTGATCAAAATATTGCCTTTATTTTAATTGTGTTAACACAAATCAAAGGAACAGCAAAAGATCAACATACTTTAGGTGTAATAACCCCCAGGGGTGTGTGCTTAGTCCCCTCCTGTGCTCCCTGTTCACCTACAACATCCTGGCCACGCACAACTCCAACACCATCATTATGTTTGCTGAAAACAAAATGGCATTAGGCCTGATCACAGACGACGATGAAACCACCTATAGAGAGGAGGTCAGAGACCTGTCAGTGCCAGGACAACAATCTCTCCCTCAATGTCAGCAAGACAATGGAGCTTTTCGTGGACTACAGGAAAAGGAGGGCCGAGCACTCCCCCATCCACATCAACAGGTCTGTAGTGGAACGGGTCGAGAGCTTCATGTTCCTCAGTTTCCACATCACTAAAGAATTAACATGGTCCACACACAGACACACACCAACACTGTCGTGAAAGAAGGCACGACAACACCTCTGCCCCCTCAGAAATCTGAAAAGATTTGGAATGGGCCCTCTTATCATCAAAAAGTTCTACAGCTGCACCATTGAGAACACCTTGACTGGCTGCATCACCACTAGGTATATATCAATGATGTCGCTCTTGCTGCTGGTAATTCTCTGATCCACCTCTACACAGATGACACCATTCTGTTACATCTGGCCCTTCTTTGGACACTGTGTTAACAAACCTCCAAACGAGCTTCAATGCCATACAACTCTCCTTCCGTGGCCTCCAACTGCTCTTAAATGCTAGTAAAACTAAATGCATGCTCTTCAACCGATCGCTGCCCACACCCACCCGCCCGACTAGCATCACTGCTCTGGACGGTTCAGACTTAGAATATGTGGACAACTACAAATACCTTGGTGTCTGGTTAGACTGTAAACTCTCCTTCCAGACTCACATTAAGCATCTCCAATCCAAAATGAAATCTAGAATCGGCTTCCTATTTTGCAACAAAGCCTCCTTCACTCATGCTGCCAAACATACCGTTGTAAAACTGACTATCCTACCGATCCTTGACTTCGGTGATGTCATTTACAAAATAGCCTCCAACACTCTACTCAGCAAATTGGATGTAGTCTATCACAGTGCCATCTGTTTTGTCACTAAAGCACCAAATACAAAATGTCAGAATAATAGTAGAGAGAATAATTTATTTCATCTTTAATTTTTAAATCTTTAAATCTTTCTTTCCTCACATTCCCAGTGGGTCAGAAGTTTACATACACTCAATTAGTATTTGGTAGCATTGCCTTTAAATTGTTTAACTTGGGTCAAACGTTTCTGGTAGCCTTCCACAAGCTTCCCACAATAATTTGGGTGAATTTTGGTTAGTAGGGTTAGTTGTCATCAGCAAACTTGATGATGGTGTTGGAGTCGTGCGTGGCCGAGCAGTCGTGGGTGAACAGGGAGTACTGGGGCCGAGCTCCCTGCCATCCAGGACCTCTATACTAGGCGGTGTCAGAAGGCCCTAAAAATTGTCAAAGACTCCAGCCATAGACTGTTCTCTCTGCTACCGCACTGCAAGCGGTACCGATGGAACCAATAGAACCCTGAACAGGTTCTATCCCCAAACCATAAATCTACTAAATAGATAACCAAATAGCTACCCGGACTATCTACATTGACCCTCTTTGCACTAACTCTTTTCACTTATCACATACAGTGCCTTCAAAAAGTGTTCACTCACACCCCTTCACTTTTCCACATTATATTGTGTTACAGCCAGAATTTAAAATGTATTAAATTTTGATTTTGTGTCACTGATCTACACACAATACTCCATAATGTCAAAGTGGCATTTGTTTTGAGAACATTTTCTAAATTAATAAAAAATGAAAAGCTCAAATTTGGTGGTGGAAAAAGTACCCAATTGTCATACTTGAGTAAAAGTATAGATACCTTAATAGAAAGTTGCTCAAGTGAAAGTCAGCCAGTAAAATACTGCTTGAGTAAATGTCTCAAAGTATTTGGTTTTATATATACTTAAGTATCAAAAGTAAATGTAATTACCTTTTTCAAACCTCGCCCTTTCCTTTTCCCAAAGTTTTTTTCAAACAACTTAATAGGAAGGTTGCTTCATTTCTGTGGAAAGGGAAAACCTCCAGAGTGAAACTCATAACTTTATGCAAACCATACTCAGAAGGACTTACTCTACCTGACTTCCTGTTGTATTACTGGGCATCTCAGTTAAAGGCTGTGTGGGTATGGCAAAATACAACAACAAGTTCACCCTCTTGGAGACAGATGGAGGAGTGTCTGACCCCTGTTACATTGGCATCTATACCTTATATTAGTCCACCTAAAGCTTTGCTAGGTCTCATAAACAACCCCTTCATTAAAAACACTTTAAATATATGGATGGAAGTCTGTAAACAAACAGATCTATATATGAACAAACACCTTTCTATAATAACCCCATCTTTCAACAACTGGCATCTCATTTTCAGTTACCTCAAACTCATTTATTCAAGTACCTACAGGTTAGGCATTATATTGCCACTCAGCAGGGAGGTAGGATTCAGCCCATGAGTAAATCTATAACTGATAAACTGTGGCTGGAGAGGAAAGAGGTAAAAGGTTTCATTTATTACATGTACACTGGTCTTCAAGCTCTGTTGGGGAACGATGAACCTCTGAAAGCTTGCATGAAGTGGCATGATGACCTTGGTCTCATTGTTGAGGATGAGAAATGGGGAAAACTCTTTTTAGATGTTCAGCGTCTTTCATCTAACACAAGGCACAAGTTGATGCAATTCAATATTTTACATAGGGTCTACTTTACACCAGAGAGACTGTATAAGATCAATTGTAAATATTCAGCATTTTGCCCAAGGTGTGAAACGGGGATGGGTATACTGATGCATATGTTTTTGTCCTGCCCTGAACTAAGCAATTATTGGAAAGACATTATTCAGATCTTATCACAGGCCACTAATATGATGGTACCACTAAATCCTTCCCTTATTCGTCTTGGAGATGACTCTGTTCTACCAGTTGATATTTGTAGCAAAACCAGATTCATTAAATTGGCAGTCATTGCAGCCAATACAGTGCCTTGCGAAAGTATTCGGCCCCCTTGAACTTTGCGACCTTTTGCCACATTTCAGGCTTCAAACATAAAGATATAAAACTGTATTTTTTTGTGAAGAATCAACAAGTGGGACACAATCATGAAGTGGAACGACATTTATTGGTTATTTCAAACTTTTTTAACAAATCAAAAAATGAAAAATTGGGCGTGCAAAATTATTCAGCCCCTTTACTTTCAGTGCAGCAAACTCTCTCCAGAAGTTCAGTGAGGATCTATGAATGATCCAATGTTGACCTAAATGACTAATGATGATAAATACAATCCACCTGTGTGTAATCAAGTCTCCGTATAAATGCACCTGCACTGTGATAGTCTCAGAGGTCCGTTAAAAGCGCAGAGAGCATCATGAAGAACAAGGAACACACCAGGCAGGTCCGAGATACTGTTGTGAAGAAGTTTAAAGCCGGATTTGGATACAAAAAGATTTCCCAAGCTTTAAACATCCCAAGGAGCACTGTGCAAGCGATAATATTGAAATGGAAGGAGTATCAGACCACTGCAAATCTACCAAGACCTGGCCGTCCCTCTAAACTTTCAGCTCATACAAGGAGAAGACTGATCAGAGATGCAGCCAAGAGGCCCATGATCACTCTGGATGAACTGCAGAGATCTACAGCTGAGGTGGGAGACTCTGTCCATAGGACAACAATCAGTCGTATATTGCACAAATCTGGCCTTTATGGAAGAGTGGCAAGAAGAAAGCCATTTCTTAAAGATATCCATAAAAAGTGTCGTTTAAAGTTTGCCACAAGCCACCTGGGAGACACACCAAACATGTGGAAGAAGGTGCTCTGGTCAGATGAAACCAAAATGGAACTTTTTGGCAACAATGCAAAACGTTCTGTTTGGCGTAAAAGCAACACAGCTCATCACCCTGAACCTACCATCCCCACTGTCAAACATGGTGGTGGCAGCATCATGGTTTGGGCCTGCTTTTCTTCAGCAGGGACAGGGAAGATGGTTAAAATTGATGGGAAGATGGATGGAGCCAAATACAGGACCATTCTGGAAGAAAACCTGATGGAGTCTGCAAAAGACCTGAGACTGGGATGGAGATTTGTCTTCCAACAAGGCAATGATCCAAAACAAAGCAAAATCTACAATGGAATGGTTCAAAAATAAACATATCCAGGTGTTAGAATGGCCAAGTCAAAGTCCAGACCTGAATCCAATCGAGAATCTGTGGAAAGAACTGAAAACTGCTGTTCTCAAATGCTCTCCATCCAACCTCACTGAGCTCGAGCTGTTTTGGAAGGAGGAATGGAAAATGTTGATGTGCAAAACTGATAGAGACATACCCCAAGCGACTTACAGCTGTAATCGCAGCAAAAGGTGGCATTACAAAGTATTAACTTAAGGGGGCTGAATAATTTTGCACGCCCAATTTTTCAGTTTTTAATTTGTTAAAAAAGTTTGAAATATCCAATAAATGTCATTCCACTTCATGATTGTGTCCCACTTGTTGATTCTTCACAAAAAAATACAGTTTTATATCTTTATGTTTGAAGCCTGAAATGTGGCAAAAGGTCGCAAAGTTCAAGGGGGCCGAATACTTTCGCAAGGCACTGTAAATGCACAGCTATTATATGGAAGAGTGACACTCTGCCAAGCAAGCAGATGTGGCTAAAAGATCTAACTTCCTATATTCCATCTGAAAAAAATAACATACAATTTACAAAATAAACCCTTTGAATTTACTGATGTCTGGGGGGACTTTCAGCAGTTCTAGAGACGTCACCTTAGCTGCCTCATTTCTACTTTCTTCATTAATCTATTATTATTATTAGTTGTTTTTTTGAATAGTTTATTTTCTAGCATGGAATGTGAAGGTCATTCTGTGTCTTTTTGTTGTTGTTAATCAGTGAAGCTAATACCAGGAGGGGGTAGTTTATGTGTTGGTGAGGGAAGAGTTGTGTGTCCCCATGTAGCATGGTGTTGTGTAGGTGGAAGGAATAATGGGGCATAATCTGTGTCATATTTTGCTGGTTGTAAAATTGAAAAAAATTAAATAAAAAGCCAATAAATATTGTAAAAAAAAAACTAATCTAATTGCTAAAATATACACTACTGGTGAAAAGGTTTAGAACACCTACTCGTTCAAGGGTTTTTCTATATTTTTACTATTTTCTACATTGCAGAATAATAGTGAAGACATCAAAACTATGAGGTAACACATATGGAATCATGTAGTAACCAAAAAAGTGTTAAACAATTCAAAATATATTTTAGATTTGTAAGGACAGACGCTGGAGACGAGAAGCAAGTACAGGGAGTGAACATTTGTTGAAACAGCGGACATATAACAAAACAAGAACAGCGTCAGGACAGGGGGAACAAAGCAGACAGAACCATTTTCTTGTTTAAAAAAAAATGTATGGATAGCCAGGGGCACACTCCAACACTCAGACACCATTTACAAAAGATACATTTGTGTTTAGTGAGACCACCAGGACAGAGGCAGTAGGGATGACCACGTGTTCTGTTGATAAGTGGGTGAATTTTACAATTTCCCTATCCTGCTAAGCATTCAAATGTAACGAGTACTTTGTATGGAGTAAAATATACAATATTTTATTTAGGAATGTAGAGAGGTAAAATATGTCAAACATATAAATAGTAAAGTAAATTACAGATACCCCAAAAAATGACTTAAGTAGTACTTTAATATATTTTTACTCAAGTACTTTACACTACTGCTAAAATGTATTGAGTCAATAAGTGATGGACCCCTTTGTCATGGTAAGCCTAAATAAGTTCAGGAGTGTGCTTAACAAATCGTATTAGTTGCATGGACTCTGTTTAATAATAGTGGTAAACTTGATTTTTTAATGACTACTTCATCTCTGTACCCCACTCATACTAGTATCTGTAAGTCCCTCGATCTAGTAGTGAATTTCAAGCACAGGTTCAACCACAAAGACCAGGGAGGTTTGTCAATGCCTCGCAAAGGGCACCGTTTGGTAGATGTGTTAAAAAAAAAGTGAAGTTATTCATTAGGCTTTTGATAGTGTGTCAATACACCCCATCGCTACAAAGATATAAGTATCCTTCCTAACTCAGTTGCCGAAGAGGAAGGAAACTTCTCAGGGATTTCACCATGAGGTCAATGGGGATTTTAAAATGTTTACATTGTTTAATGGTTGTTGTGATATGAGAACTGAGGATGGATTTTAAAAAAGAATAGTAGTTACTCCACAATACTAACCTAATTGACAGAGTAAAAAGGAAGCCTGTACAGAATACAAATATTCCAAAACATGTTTTATTATAAAAATGAAATTGGATGGAGCTAAGCACAATCCTATTGTAAAACTAGGTTCACTCTGCCTTCCAACAGACACTGGGAGATTAATTCACCTTGGACAATGACCTAAAACACAAGGCCAAATCTAAGCATTTCACTTTTAGTCTACACCTGTTTACGAACCATGTGACAAATACAATTAGATTTAATAAGTGAAACCTTCTAGACTGAGAACATAAACTGTGCCTTGTCACTGAAAGTCTGCAACAAGAAAACAAGACATTCCTTTTGTAATCAAATTGTAAAAATATTTTATTGCATCCTCAGAGTTCTTCATCGACGGGCTTGGGATCCTCCACATAGCTTCCTGTGATGACATCATCATAAACCATGCATCTAAGATCAAGTTGCCATGGGGCAAGTCGCAGAGTGAGAAGGCCTACGTCAAGTTCCGCTACTCCTCATCGGATGCTGTCCAAATCAAAAATGCCCTTTTTTACTTCAAGAACAGACTCAAATGCATGTCTAGTAACTGAAACAGGCTCTACAAGCTATCACTTGAGGTTTTAAAACTGAGGTTTTTATTTTTGTTACACTGAGCAGCCATTTTTTTGTCATCACCAACAGAGGTGTCATGCCCATAGGGGGCATGTTCCCCCCTCGGATTATATTTTGTGTATGTAATTGTCGTTTCTCTGTAATACTACTAGCCACCAATGATTATGAAGTTGGCTTTAGCTAATTCAGATTGGGAACCTCTCCCCCAACCTCATAACTAGCTAACAATGAGAAGCCATTTCAGGATATCAATCAAGCTAGAGTAGCTGGCATGCCTGCTGACAAGGTTCGTATACTTTAGAAAAGAACGCAATAACTAAATGCACTGAATAAGACTCATATTCCTTTCAATCTTTTACCCGGGTTTTAGCAGAGATTCGGAGAATAATATTTATCACCAGTCAGGAGGATACAGAGGCTCAAGAGGGTATGCTAAGTAACCAGTCAAATATACATATTTTTTAGATATATGAAGCGTAATGATTATAGATGGCAGGAAAAAGCTGTTTCGGGTTTTAAGAACAAATGTAAAATCTCCAACTCCCGGGCGAGGGACATAAACACCCCCCCCCTTTGCCATTCCAAATAAAATGTAATCGTTTTTGCTTATATCATCAAAAAAAAAAAAAAAACAGGTAGCTAGGTGTAGACAAGACCATAAGCAAATAGGCAAACTGGGATATGTTTTTTACATGTTCTTATTTTACTACTTCTGTTAGCAAACAGAACAGAACTAACAGTGGTGTAAAGTACTTAAGTAAAAATACTTTAAAGTACTACTTAAGTTGTTTTTTGGTGTATCTGTACTTTACTAATGATATTTTTGACTACATTCGTTAAGAAAATATTGTACTTTTTACTTCATACATTTTCCTTGACATCCAAAAGTACTTGTTACATTTTGAATTCTTAGCAGGACAGAAAAATGGTCCAATTCACTGCCTCTGATCTGGCGGATTAACTAAACACACATGCTTCGTTTGTAAATTATGTTTAAGTGTTGGAACGTGCCCCTGGATATTCATAAATTAATTAAAAACTAGAAAATTTGCTTTACTTAATATAAGGAATTTGAAATGATTTATACTTTTTCTTTTACTTTATTTTAGCAATTACATTTACTTTTGATAACTAAGTATATTTTAAACCAAATACTTTGATTTTTACTCAAGTAGAATTTTACTGTGTGTCTTTTACTTGAGTCATTTTGTATTAAGGTATCATTACTTTTAGTAACGTATTGGGTACTTTTTCCACCACGGCAAACAGAAAGGGTGCATATTGCTCACGAGTATAATTCATTTGCCCTCCTGGTGACCTGGGTGTAATTATGAGAGCCTTCCTTAACCCTTTAGAAGTCCCACCTAGTTGACTGCTTTTAAAATGGCGGAAGCACTCAAGGGCAAAGTCCATGCCAAAACAGGTTTTATCAATCTAGAGTCCTCTAACTATGGTATTAACAGACTGTGCCAAAGTGTGAGTCATGCCATAGTACTGAAGTGTAAGGTCTTCTCCCTCCTGATTACTTTAATTACCTGACTTAAACCCTCTTGCTCTTTGAGGAGCATATGATATCCTCCCACTCTACTACTCTGGACAAAGTTATCACTGTTCAATGTTTACGTGGCAAACCTGTCCATCATGGGGTTTGCCAAATTAATGGGGCGGCAGGTAGCCTAGTGGTTAGAGTCTAGTGTTTAGAGCGTCGGACCAGTAACTGAAAGGTTGCTAGATTGAATCCCGAGGTGGCAAGATAAAGAAAACTGTCGTTCTGCCCCCGAACAAGGCAGTTAACCCACTGTTCCTAGGCCATCATTGTAAATAAGAATTTGTTCTTAACTGACTTCCCTAGTTTAATAAAACATCATGGTCTGTTTATGGCTCCCTATATAGTGCACTGCTTTTGTATAGGAAATACTGTGCTATTTGGGACAAACATCTTTTCATCTAGCTGCTGCTCTTCCAACCAATCAAAGACTTACTTCCTTTGAAATGAAATGTAGGTTTACCTATAATATGCTTTCCTATTTTTGCACTCTTCATGAAAAACATTTTGATTGATGAATTTCATTAACTTGCTGTCTTTTTTTATACAAAGAACTGTAATGATCTGTTTGTATTGCATAATCATGGACACCTACCAGAGCATGATGTCCTGCCAATGTAATAATGATAAAGCCAGGCAGGTCACCCATGATACAAGTATTCAACGTGATATAGATGAATGTATTCTCTTCATGATGAATTCAAGCAGTCATACTTTTTGTATTATTTTGCATGAATGTTAGTGAGACTGTGTGATATCTCGTTACATGCTGCCATTATACTATTTACTAATATATATTTGCTGTTATACTATATATACACTATTTGACCACAAGGTGGAACCAGAGACCTGAATAATGATTGTCTATAGAAATCTAGTACTGTTTTGTCCCTAATGTCAAGTTCAGTTTTCTACAGTTATATTATGAAAATGTATTTTTTGTATTATTAAAATGTAATGGTTAAGATTATGGATCTGATTTTGAGGAATTGCATTTTCCGTTTCTCCTGTTATACTGTAGGCTGCAAACTGTATGAATTCTTCGACTAAGTAGAGTAATGACCAAGAGGTGCATGGTTTCTATTCACTGTTAGAAAACCAAAAACCTCCATCAAAAACAACCAAACACACCATTGATCACACTCAATATTCTAGTGAAGTACTGGAATCATCTACTGCTGTGGGGAGTAGTTGTAGCCGTAGTAGGGTTATTTTGACCATGAGAGAATATGGCTAGTACGTAAATGCTGAAATCCGAGATTGATTTGAGTCTGTTGTTTGTTATTATAAACTGGGTGGTTCCAGCCCTGAATGCTGATTGGCTGACAGCCGTGGTATATCAGACCGTATACCACAGGTATGACAAAGCCATTAATTGTTCTGCTCTAATTACGTTGGTAACTAGTATAAACTAGCAATAAGGCACCTTTGGTTTGTGGTATATGGCCGATATACCACGGCTAAGGGCTGTATCCAGGCACTCCGCTTTGCGTCGTACATAAGAACAGCCTTTATCTGTGGTATATTGGACATATACCACACCCCCTCTGGCCTTGTTTAATTGTATATCATGTCACAAGTCTATACGCTGTACCATTGGCAAAACCGAGCAACATCACTTGTGGTTAGTTGGTAAATAGTTGCTCCTTGTACTATTGAATATGATACTGGGTGAAATAGGCCTTCTGTTATTTTATTTGAGGTCCTAATTTGCAGTCTTATTTCCATTGTACGATGAGTGGTTTGGTCACATGTACGCTATGTGTGTGTGTGTGCGTGTGTCTAAGTTATAAATTAGTTTGGTGTGTTTGTGTGTGTTGGCATGAGTGGAGTGGAATTGAGGTCTGCTAGAGAGATATTGTTGCTTTCATAAACACCTGACCAGAGTGAGTGTTGTGTACCACCAGGCACTAATTGAAGTGGGCTACTTCCTTCCTGCATGCCTGCCAAATAGTAAAACACTCCTTGAGCTTTTTAAAAAGGAAGAAAACCTGAAGGGTGCTACTGTGTAGAGGGTTCTTTGAAATATGCCATGGTTAACATGAATAACTTCCATCCATGGGCATCCAGCATCAAGTAAGCAAATACCTAGTTTGTTTGGATTGCCCTGTGTTGAACTCCACATAGGGTTTTGCCACAGGGTTTTATCAGGTCAAGGTAATAGGATTATGTTGTACAGGGATGGGGAAACTTCAGTCCTCTGGGGCCAGAGTGGTGTCACACTTTTCCCCCATCCCTAGCTAACACAGCTGATGAAACCAATGGCATTTTAAACTGAAGATCATGATTAGTTGATTTATTGGAGTGAGGCGTGTTAGCTGGGGACAAAGTGTGGCATCGATCAGGCCCCCAAGGAATGGAGTTGCTGATACCTGGTGTAGCACTATGCAACCTCTAGTCCAGGGCTCGAGGATGTGGGGGAAACACTGTTCTAGACTATGCTGGTACCACTAGAAAGGCCCTGTGACAGCTCAACATCCAGTATGCTAATGCAGAACGCACACAGTTCTAGGCCTACTCACAAGATATCAGCTATGTCATTGTTTGAAGACTTCTGAGGCAAATCAAGTACAGTATGTGTCACGCCCTGATCTGTTTCACCTGTCTTTGTGATTGTCTCCACCCACCTCCAGGTGTCACCTGTTTTCCCCATTAGTCCCTGGGTATTTGTTTCTGTGTTCCCTGTTTGTCTGTTGCAAGTTCGTCTTGTCAAGTCAACCAGCGTGTTTTTCTGTGCGCCTTCTTTTTCTTATCGCTCTTTTGCTAGTCCTCCAGGTTTTTGACACTTGCCTGCCTTGACTCTGAACCCGCCTGTCTGACCATACTGCCTGCCCTGACCTTGAGCCTGCCCGCCACGTTGTACCTACCGGACTCTGACCTTATGATATTTTGCCTGTGCACGACCATTCTCTTGCCTGCCCCTTGGATTATAATAAATATCTGAGACTCAAACCATCTGCATCTGGGTCTCGTCCTGTGTCCTTAATGTACAAACTTGCCATGACAGACCCAGCAAACTTGGACCAGCTCCGCCACGCTGTCTCCCTGCAGGGAGCCACCATTAGGAGGCATGAGGAGCTACTGCTGGACCTTTTGGAAGGGCTTCGTTCCCTGACGGAATGCCACGACCAAAGGCTATTATGGAACAAATCAGTGAGTTAGCTCATAGGCAGCCCTCCACCTTAGACCTCCCAACCACCCAGTAATCTGTCTACTATCCTGGGCTACAGCAGTTTGGGAGCAACAATCCACTATTTGTCATGATCTGGAAGACCTCATGGCAGAGGTGAGGAAGGTATTCGGTTCTCCGGTATCCGGGAGCGAGGCAGCCCGAAAACTACTGGAATTACTCCAAGACTCCCGTAGCGTGGCAGACTATCGCACGTTGGCCGCCGAGAGTGCCTGGAATCCGGATTCCCTATTCGATACCTTCCTTCACGAATGATTAGAGGTGATAAAAGACGAGCTGCTCTGGAGTTACCGGTGAACCTCGATGCTCTCACCATTAGGATTGATGGACGTCTACGGGAACGCAGGAGTGAGACAAGGTCTGGCCTAGGTCACACCATCCGCTGTGCCTCGCTCACCTCTGAAGGAATCCGGAAGTCCCCAAACGCTGTTTTTCCGAGACCACCCGAGCTCCCTCGAGAATCATCGACAGGTGAGTCGGATACACCGGAACCTATGCAACTGGGAGGAGCTAGATTACCAGTAAGTTACAGAAGATAATGTTGAAAGAGTTGCAGCTGTCTTTTCTTATGTACAGTATGTGATCGAGCCCAGATAGTGTGTAGTCTCACCAGAGTTGACAGCTTCTCTCTCCCTCTTCTCCAGGGTCTCCCTGGCCTTCTCTCGACTGGAGATCCTCTCCCAGGTGAGACCCGGCATAAGACTCATGTCCTCTCGGAAGAAGCTGCGGTTGCCGTAGTATATGGGCCCATTGTACATCAGGATCTTTAAACCAGGCACCTCGCAGCAATAAGGAGGGAGAGAGAGAGAGAGACGCAGTAGTTAGGTTAACAGGTCACTAGGGAGAGGGGAAAGATTATAATGACACTGGGCGAGACCCAGATGCAGACACAGGAGGCAGATGGTTCGAGTCTGATACTTATTAAACAATAAGGAGCAGGCAAGAGGCAGGTTGAGGACAGGCAAAAGTTCATAAACCAGGTCAGAGTCCAAACGGTACAGGGCGGCAGGCAGGCTCGAGGTCAGGGCAGGCTGAATGGTCAGGCAGGCGGGCTTAGTGTCAGGGCAGGCAAGAGGTCAGAACCGGGAGGACTAGAAATAAGAGACTAGGAAAACAGGAGCTTGGTAAAAAATACGCTGGTAAGCTTGACAGGACAAACTGGCAACAGACAGACCACAGGAATAAATACACTGGGAATATTGAGGAAGATGGGTGACACCTGGAGGGGGGGGGTGGAGACAATCACAAGGACAGGTGAAACAGATCAGGGTGTGACAGAGATACAGTAGTCAGGTTAACAGGACACTAAGGAGAGAGCGAGTCAGGTTAAAACAGGGCACCCATCCCAAACCTCACTTTTTTTTAAAGGGGAGGGTAGATGGAACAAGTCACTGCATAAAAAAGCACAAGACTTTAATAACTTAGCAGACGCTCTTATCCAGATGGGCTTACAATAAGCTCATTCAACTGAAGTTAGTTAGCAGGTGTGTGTTCAAAGGGACAAGGTGACAAATCAACATTGATCACTGTCTGGCACTATGGTACTGCATCAAGAATTCCTGGAATTACTGCATTGTGATTAATATTACAGACAGAAAGGTCTCTTCAATGTGTACAGAAGTCCACTCACCTTGTGGTTCTCTAAAGGTCTGTAGATCTGTGTTGCTCACCCTGTCCAGCCCTGAGGAAAACAATATTATTGTGCGAATGTTTACATATATTGTAAGTCTACCAACTTTATGTTTACAATATTGTGAGTTTACTTGGTTATAACCAGTCATATACTTATAATATACCTATCTCTGGTTATAACAATTCTACCTCTCCCTTTGGTGAGTGTAATAAGCAAGGCAGTCGACCCGCAGCAACAACTGATGTGGTTAAATGTGGAAGACACATTTCGGTTGAATGCATTCAGTTGTGCAACTGACTAGGCATCCCCTTTAAAACTTCTGTGGGCTGCAATCCCGTTAACGGGATGGTATGACAACAGCCAGTGAAAGTGCAGGGCGCCAAATTCAAAACAGTAGAAATCTCTAAATTAAAATTCCTCAAACATACATGTATCTTATACCGTTTTTAAGGTAATCTTGTTGTTAATCCTAACACAGTGTCTGATTTCAAATAGGCTTTACAGCGAACACACCACAAACGATTATGTTAGGTCACCACCAAGCCAAAGAAAAACTCAGCCATTTTTCCAGCCAAAGAGAGGAGTCACAATAAGCACAAATAATCACAGGTAATCACAATTAATCACTAACCTCTTCATAGGATTTCATGTTACACAATACATGTATGTTTTGTTTGATAAAGTTCATATTTATATCAAAAATTCTGAGTTTACATCGGCACGTTACGTTCACTAGTTCCAAAAACATCCAGTGATTTTGCAGAGAGCCACATCAATTCAACAGAAATACTATGATGTAGAAATGTAGATGATAATACAAGTTATACACATGGCATTATATAGATATACCTCTCCTTAATGCAACCGCTGTGTCAGATTCTTTTAAATGGCGCTCAGAGAAATAATCAAATTAGCCGCCATGGAGTCAACAGAAACCAGAAATCACATTATAAATATTCCCTTACCTTTGATGATCTTCATCAGAATGCACTCCCAGGAATCACAGTTCCACAATAAATGCTTGATTTGTTCGATAATGTCCGTTATTTATGTTCAAGTAGCTACTTTTGTTAGCGCATTAGGTACACATATCCAAACGCTCGTGCATTACTTCGGACAAAAACTTCCAAAAGTTATACAGGTCAAAGAAACATTTCAAACTAAGTATAGAATCAATCAGGATGTTATCATAAATCTTCAATAAAGTTCCAACCGGAGAATTCCTTTGTGTCTAGAGGAGCAATGGAACGCAGGGCGATATCATGTGGAATGTGCGTGACCAGGAAATGGCTCTCTGCCGGTAAGATGACTCATTCAGCTCTTATTCAGTCCCACAACACAGTAGAAGCCTCATTCAAGTTTCTGAAGACTGTTGACATCTAATGGAAGCCCTAGGAAGTGCAACTTCATTCATATCCCACTGTGAATTTAATAGGGCCTGGGTTGAAAATCGACCAACCTCACACTTCCTATTTGGATTTATTCTCGGGTTCTTGCATGCCATATGAGTTCTGTTATACTCACAGACAAACAGTTTTAGAAACTTGAGTGTTTTCTATCCAATGGTAATAATATTCATATATTAGTAACTGAGACTGAGGAGCAGGCCGTTTACTCTGGGCACCTTTCATCCAATCTACTCAATACTGCCCCTGCAGCCATAAGAGGGTTAAACCTACTAAGTTCATATCATATCCTACAGGACCAACAGGCATATGAGAGCTACTAATTCATCCCTATGAGAGGTAGTAACACTGCTCTGCTCTAGAAGCCTCCATCCTTGCACACAGCAGCATCTAGGGCGTTGCGTCACGTTATTGAAAAGCATAATCAATTGGATTATAGTGTTGCTGATTATAATGTTTGCTAATGAATGTACAAATCAAATTAATAGATGTAATAAAAATAGCTAGATGTACAGTGCATTCAGAAAGTATTCAGACCATGACTTTAAAGCCTTATTCTAAAATTGAAATTGTTTTTTCCCCCTCATCATTCTACACACAATACCCCATAATGACAAAGCAAAAATAGGTTTATAGAAATTAAGCAAATTTATTTTAAAAAGCAACAACTGAAAACACATTTACATAAGTATTCAGACCCTTTACTCAGTACTTTGTTGAAGCACCTTTAGCAGCGATTACAGCTTTGAGTCTTCTTGGGTATGACGCTACAAGCTTGGCACACCTGTATTTGGAGAGTTTCTCCAATTCTTCTCTGCAGATCCTCTCAACCTCTGTCAGGTTGGATGTAGAGTGTCGCTGCACAGCTATTTTCAAGTCTCTCCAGTGATGTTCGATCGAGTTCAAGTCCGGGCTCTGGCTGGGCCTCAAGGACATTCAGAGACTTGTCCCGAAGCCACTCCTGCGTTGTCTTGGCTGTGTGCTTAGGGTCGTTGTCCTTTTGGAAGGTGAACCTTCGCCCTACTCAGGTCCTGAGCGCTCTGGAGCAGGTTTTTAAATCAGGGATCTCTGTACTTTGCTCTGTTCATATTTCCCTCGATCCTGAGTAGTCTCCCAGTCCCTGCCGCTGGAAAAACATCCCCACAGCATGCTGCCACCACCATGCTTCACCATAGGGATGGTGCCAGGTTTCCTCCTGACGTGGCACTTGGCATTCAGGCCAAAGAGTTCAATCTTGCTTTCATCAGACCAGAGAATCTTGTTTCTTCCAGATGGACAACCATCTCTGCAGCACTCCACCAAATCAGGCCTTTATGGTAGAGTGGCCAGACGGAAGCCACTCCTCAGTAAAAGGCACATGAAAGCCTGCTTGGAGTTTGCCAAAAGGCACTTAATGACTCAGACCATAAGAAACAAGATTCTCTGGTCTGATGAAACCAAGATGGAACTCTTTGGTCTGAATGCCAAGAGTCACATCTGGAGTAAACCTGGCACCATCCCTAAGGTGAACCATGAGGTGGCAGCATCATACAGTGGGGATCATCTCCTAGAGATGAACGTAATTTGGTGCAAAAGTACAAATCAATCCCAAAACTTTGTGAATAAATAAAACTAAAACTAAAAAAACTAAGATGAGTAACTTTGGCTTTAGCTCAGGTGGCTAACACAGTCTTATGGGCGGAGGAGACCCAGATTCAAAGCCAGTCTCACAAAGCCGCCCTGTGTGTTTTATCCATACATTTTTCAGGCTCCAGTCCTGGATTAACCATATCAGTGTATATTACCAGTGGAGACATGTCTTCCTGTGCCAAACAGCATATAGAGGACAACAGGAAAGAAGGTGTAGAGGACGTAGATAGGCACCATTGACATCAGTTAGGCAAAGGTGCTACAACAGGTTGCCATCACATAGGCTTATACCTGCAGCTACATTTGTAATTGTTGACATTTTCAGATAAAATGGCTTTGATATTGTTGCAAATAATTCTGCCAATTTTACTACTGGTTTACTACTACTGCTTTCAATGCTGCTATTTTCTTGACCCCATTATCTGAGAAGCCTGGGGGTGATACATCCATCAAGATGAATTGTTTGCTGTCAAGCTCAGCTGAGAATACATTGTTCATTATGTGTGTGAATGGCATATTCACAGAGGGTAAAATATATATTCAAGCTCAACAATTATCTGTAGTGGACAAAAAGTCCATATTTAAAGGTCATCAAAAAGAGAGGACCAAGGCACTCTTCCTATAATTAATTAAAATGTCTTTATTTGTTATGGCATGTTCAATGGGAACAAAGTTTTAAAACGCATGGCCTTCGTCGGGGTGTACAAAGAAATGATTGTACAATGTCCTCTTTTGAACAGCTTTTTCCAATCAGCCCTGATAAATGGGAGGCTATTCTCAACAAGTGTTCTTTTGACCTAATGCTACTTTTAAATAGAGCACAAGTAGTCCAAACAGAAATTTAAGAATTAAAAAGGAAAATCACAGAACAGTGATAATTCTAACAAAGTACAATGTGATGAGATCTTGAAAGAGAAAGTAGTCACATTCACTCTGACATTAAAGCCAGACAAGCTAAGAACATTTAGAAGAGATGAAGTAGACTATAGAGATGGCAAGGTCTTTGCCTTAAGAAAACCAACCTGCAAGAGTTCAGAATCACATCCGCAGAGGAGGAAGCCTAGATCTGTCTTTCAACTTTACAAGCAGTGACAATGAGGGTCACCCTAAAGTGTCAGAGGCCGACTACTCCCAACCTTTAAGAAAGAGAAGGATGCAGTTGAATCATTGTACAAAAATGGCGGGATTGTGGTTAAAAACAAAGCAGACAGGTGGCGCTACAGTAGTGTAAACCCGTAACATAACTCATGCAAATTATAGTGACAAAGTAAAAGTGAGAACGAAATAACCAGGACAACTGAAATCTACCGTCAAACTCAGGGTTTATTAATAAACACACAGTAATGGGGGGGGGAAACAGGAAAAGGGGCTGAGCTGGACCCAAGGAAAGAAACAATAAGTATTCAAAAACACCCCTAAACTAGACTAGCCTACTTTAACAACAGCTAACTAACCAAAAATACAGTGGGTGGTCTGCCCAGTTCTAACTAGTGTATTATGAAAGTCTACCTACGGGTAGTGTATGCCCATGGGCGACTTGTCTTGGTTTCCCCTTTTCCCACCAGCAATCAAATACAAACACCAGAACCAAAAACAATACTCACAGGTGATGACAAAGTGCTATGGAGGTGCTCAAACAAAAGAGAGGTTCATACACAAAGAGAGAGTGAAACACAGAGACCTATAGACATGGCATTTACAGAGAGATTGCGCTCTAGAGCAAACAACTGACAGGGTTTTTAAACCAAGGGAAAGGAACTGTGATTGGGTAGGAAACAGGAGGAGGTGTGTCTTCTGATTGATGATTGATTGGTGACTGATTGGGGAGTGATGATTTTCACCTGTGAGGGGAGAAGGAGAGAAAAGAAACACACACACAGGATACTTGTATCCGTAACAGCTACTTACTCTATTCAATACGGAGAGGGAGGTCTGTAAAATCCCACCATATTATTGGCTACTCTATTCAATACTGAGAGGGAGGCCTGTAAAATCCCACCATATTGTATAGGCCACTGTCACGCCCTGACCTTAGAGATCCTTGTTATTCTCTATGTTTGGTTAGGTCAGGGTGTGATTTGGGTGGGCATTCTATGTTCTCTATTTCTTTGTGTTTGGCCGAGTGTGGTTCCCAATCAGAGGCAGCTGTCTTTCATTGTCTCTGAAAGGGGATCAGACTTAGGCATCCCTTTTTCCCTCCTTCGGTGTGGGATCTTGTCTTTGTTTGAGTGCATGTAGTTTGCATGACAAAGCTTTTCGTCTGTTTTCACCCTTGAGTTGTGAGTGATTATGTTTTCTGGCTTTGTGTAGTCACCAGACAGGACTGTTTCGTGTCATTCGCTTTGTTATTGTTGTTCTCAATTTTGAACACTGTGTTAACAAACCTCCAGACTAGCTTCAATGCCATAAAACACTTCTTCCGTGGCCTCCAACTGCTCTTAAATGCTAGTAAAACTAAATGCATGCTCTTCAACCGATCGCTGCCCACACCCTTCAGCCCGTCTAGCAACTGTACTCTGGACGGTTCTGACTTAGAATATGTGGACAACTACAAATACCTTGGTGTCTGGCTAGACTGTAAACTCTCCTTCCAGACTCACATTAAGCATCTCCAATCCAAAATTAAAACTAAAATTGGCTTACTATTTCACAACAAAGCCTCCTTCACTCATGCTGCCAAACATACACTCGTAAAACTGACTATCTTACCGATACTTCGGCGATGTCATTTACAAAATAGCCTCCAACACTCTACTCGGCAAATTGGATGTAGTCTATCACAGTGTCATCTGTTTTGTCACTAAAGCCCCATATACTACCCACCACTGCGACCTGTATGCTCTCATTGGCCGGTCCTCGCTACATATCTGCCTCCAAACCCACTGGCTCCAGGTCATCTATAAGTCTTTGCCTTAAAGGTAAAGCCCCGCCTTATCTCAGCTCACTGGTCACCTTAGCAACTCCCACCCATAGCATGCGCTCCAGCAGGTATATTTCACTGGTCATCCCCAAAGCCAACACCTCCTTTGGCCGCCTTTCCTACCAGTTCTCTGCTGCCAATGACTGGAACGAATTGCAAAAGTCAATGAAGCTGGAGACTAGATATCCCTCTAGTGGTGTGGGGGCTATGCTTTGGCAAAGTGGGTGGGCTTATGTCCTGCCTGTTTGGCCCTGTCTAGGGGTATTATCAGATGGGGCCACAGAGCCCTAGGACCGTGCCTCAGGATTACCTGGCCTGATGACTCCTTGCTGTCCCCAGTCCACTTGGCCGTGCTGCTGCTCCAGTTTCAACTGTTCTGCCTGCGGCTATGGAACCCTGACCTGTTCACAGGACGTGCTACCAGTCTCAGACCTGCTGTTTTCAACTCTCTAGAGACAGCAGGAGCTGTAGAGATACTCTTAATGATCGGCTATGAAAAGCCAACTGACATTTACTCCTGAGGTGCTGACTTGTTGCACCCTCGACAACTACTGTGATTATTATTGTTTGATCATGCTGGTCATTTATGAACATTTGAACATCTTGGCCATGTTCTGTTATAATCTCCACCCAGCACAGCCAGAAGAGGACGGGCCATCCTTCATAGTCTGGTTCCTCTCTAGGTTTCTTCCTAGGTTTTGGCCTTTCTAGGGAGTTTTTCCTAGCCACCGTGCTTCTACACCTGCATTGCTTGCTGTTTGGGGTTTTAGGCCGGGTTTCTGTACAGCACTTTGAGATATCAGCTGATGTAAGAAGGACAATATAAATGGATTTGATTTAATTTGACTTATATCTCCCTCACTAACTATAAGCATCAGCTGTCAGAGCAGCTTACCGATCACTGCACCTGTACACAGCCCATCTGTAAATAGCCCACCCAACTACCTCATCCCCATATTGTTATTGTTTTTGCTCTTTTGCACCCCAGTATCTCTACTTGCAGATCATCTTCTGCACATCTATCACTCCAGTGTTAATGTTAAAATGTTATTATTTTGCCACTATGGCCTATTTATTGCCTTACTTCCCTAATCTTACAACATTTACACACACTTTATATAGATTTTTCTATTGTGTTATTAACTGTACGTTTGTTTATCCCATGTGTGACTATGTGTGTTTTTTTTTGTCGCACTGCTTTGCTTTATATTGGCCAGGTCGCAGTTGTAAATGAGAACTTGTTCTCAACTGGCCTATCTATGGCTGCAATCCCGTTAACGGGTGTGATATGACAAAAACCAGTGAAAGTACAGGACGCCATATAAAAAAACTGAAATCTCATAATTAAAATTCCTCAAACATACATGTATCTTATATCGTTTTCAAGGTAGTCTTGTTGTTAATCCCACCACAGTGTCCGATTTCGAATAGGATTTACGGCGAAAGCACTACAAACGATTATGTTAGGTCACCAACAACTCACTAAAATACACAGCCAATTATACCAGCCATAGAGAGAGAGAAAAAAGCACAAATAGAGATAAAAATGCATCACTAACCTTTGATAATCTTCATCAGATGACACTCATAGGACTTCATGTTACACAATACATGCATGTTTTGTTTGATAAAGTTCATATTTATATCAGAAAATCTGAGTTTACATTGGCGCGTTACATTCACTAGTTCCAAAAACATCCAGTGATTTTGCATAGCCACATCGATTCAACAGAAATACTCATCATAAATGTAGATGATAATACAAGTTATACACATGGAATTATAGATATACCTCTCCTTAATGCAACCACAGATTTCAAAAAAGCTTTACGGAAAAAGAAACCCATGCAATAATCTGACACGGCGCTCAGAAGTAAAAATCACCACAGCCTCAACATAAACAAGAAATTACATGATAAATATTCCTCCCCTTACCTTTGATCTACACCAGAAAGCAGTCCAGGAATCCCAGGTCCACAATAAATGTTTGTTTTGTTCGATAATATCTGTTATTTATGTCCAAATACCTTCTCTTGTTAGCGCGTTTGGTATGCATATTCAAACGCTCATTCTGGTCAGCGTTACATCGGACAAAAACTTCAAAAAGTTATATTACAAGTCGAGGAAACATTTCAAACTAAGTACAGAATCAATCATTAGGATGTTTTTAACATATAGCTTCAATAAAGTTCCAGCCGGAGTATTCCTTCTGGTCTTCATGGGCAATGGAACGCAAGTGGGTACCATGAGGTACCATGATCAAAAAATGGCTGCTTGATGGACACCTGATACATTCTGCTCTCATTCACTCCCACAACAACATAGACGTCTCATTACAATTTCTATTATTGGTTGACATCTAGTGGAATCCCTAGGCAGTGCAACATCATTAATATCTCATGGGGATTTCATTGGTGACTCTGGTGAATACATACAAAGCTCAGATTTCTCACTTCCTGTTTTGATTTCAACTCAGGATTTTGCCTGCCATATGAGTTTTAAAAACTTTAGAGTGTTTTCTATCCAATACTAATAATAATATGCATATATTTATAATATGCATATATTAACAACTGGGACTGAGGAGCAGGCCGTTTACTCTGGGCACCTTTCATCCAAGCTACTCAATACTGCCCCTGCAGCCATAAGAAGTTAATGGGGAGAACCGGTTGAAAGTTTCTGTCGGTTGAATGAGCGACACCGGTTGATCATTCCTACAGCATTTCCTTCCAGAAGCCATGAGAAAGTTGTCCGGCTGCGGGGACCGTGTGAGGGGATTTATACTACTATCTGTACTTACTGGTGGCACAGACGCTGTTTCATCCTTTCCTACACTTAAATTACCCTTGCCTAACGATTGCGTCTGAAGCTGGGCTGGCTGTATATTATGAGTACAGGGACTGCAGTTAGAAGGTTACTACTTAGCTTCAGCTGGTGGAGGTCCTGGCGATCCTCTTCCAGATAAAGCTCCATGTCCGTTCCTTATTAAATGTTTGACACCCCGTAACAGCTTCGTCTCTCCAGTGTCATTCCATGTGACAGAATGCAGAAGCCTTCACACGAAGCATCGGAGAGTACTGACGTTCCGGTTGGTATGGTGGCATCGGCTCTGGGTCGCTACCGATGGAACCAGGAGTGCCTAGCCAGCTCATCGGGCTTCCACGCCCTAGCTGGCTTGAGAGGTTTCCTTGCCCTGGTTGGCTCGGATGGTGCCCATCCCACGTCGGGCCTCAGCCGGATCATCAGTTCTTGTTCACCCAGCTGGTCCAGGAGTTTGTTTTGTTGGTGACGTCGGGGTGGATTCCGCTGCCGAGGGAACCAGGGGTGCTATAAGCCAGCCCGTTGGGCTTTCACACCCTGACTGACTCGCGAGGTTTCCTTGCCTCGGTTGGCTCGGCAACTTCCGATCCCACATCACACTCCATCGGATCTTGGGGCTCCCTCTCTGCAGCGGGATTGACAGGCGTCTTCCCTCAGCCGGATCGTTGGGCTTTCACGCCCCAACTGGCTTGCCCAGCGCCCATGTCTCGGCTGGTTCGCCCAGGTGGGACGCCGGGTGGCACCCCTATGGGGGGGTACTTTCACGTCTTCTCCCACTCCCCCCCATCATGAACTACTATTGTCCATTACGCACACCTGCCTTCCCTCGTCACGCACATCAGTGATATTGGACTCACCTGGACTCACTTTTTTACCTCCCCTAGGTGCCTCCTTCCTGTAGTATAGGAGCTGGTCATGCAGGTGCCTCCTTCCTGTAGTATAGGAGCTGGTCGTGCAGGTGTCTCCTTCCTGTAGTATAGGAGCTGGTCGTGCAGGTGCCTCCTTCCTGTAGTATAGCAGCTGGTCGTGCAGGTGCCTCCTTCTATAGAATAGCAGCTGGCCGTGCAGGTGCCTCCTTCTATAGAATAGCAGCTGGCCGTGCAGGTGCCTCCTTCCTGTAGTATAGGAGCTGGCCGTGCAGGTGTCTCCTTCCTGTAATATAGGAGCTGGCCGTGCAGGTGCCTCCTTCCTGTAGTATAGCAGCTGGTCGTGCAGATGCCTCATTCCTGTAGTATAGGAGCTGGCCGTGCAGGTGTCTCCTTCCTGTAGTATAGGAGCTGGTCGTGCAGGTGCCTCCTTCCTGTAGTATAGCAGCTGGTCGTGCAGGTGCCTCCTTCCTGTAGTATAGCAGCTGGTCGTGCAGGTGCCTCCTTCCTGTAGTATAGGAGCTGGTCGTGCAGGTGTCTCCTTCCTGTAGTATAGGAGCTGGTCGTGCAGGTGCCTCCTTCCTGTAGTATAGCAGCTGGTCGTGCAGGTGCCTCCTTCTATAGAATAGCAGCTGGCTGTGCAGGTGCCTCCTTCCTATTGAATAGCAGCTGGTCATGCAGGTGTCTCCTCTGCTTCTGAGTTGGGGTTGTTAACACTGCCCCTTTTTCACAGGGCTTTCTGAGACTCTAGGACCATTTGAGCACCTGGATGTGTTCCTACATGAGAATCAACTGAGCTGTAGCAGTTGGAATGAGGAAAGAGAGCTCTATGTGCTCTAGCCACTTGGAAAGTTAGAAATGGCTGTACTGGGTTAATAACTATATGGATTGTTTCCGTAAGAACGGCCCATGTTCTGAATTCTGTCGCTGTACATTTCAAAAGTGCTAAACAAACAGTTATATTGACTACGTCCGTCCTAACTCGCTCATTAATGTCTTAATGCCTCCTATCCACTTGTCGTCCCCTTATGCCATTGTTTGTACACCTCAATTGTCATTAGAAACCACATTTGTTTAAGCAAGTCAGCCATATCAGCTGTGTATTTTTAAAAGGCAGTAAGTGAGGCTGAATGAACTTTTTAATGCCAGACAAGGCTCTGTTTTGTGCCAGGTGTAGCAGTGGTAAGATGTTGGGACTGCTGTTGGGACAGCTTTATGTAGGCCCTAACAGTTTGTGGGCACCGTTTGTCATCGTTATAGTGCAATTTATGTATGGTTTAGTGTTGTGTTGTGTAGTGGCTTTGCTGGCATGCATCCCACTTTTTGCCCCACCAAGATTCACATACTTAATTGCCACTGAGTAGTCATCCATTCAAACATGGAACTAACAGATAGATCATGGATCAATACGCCATAAGAATAGAAAGGGACCTTCATGAAACAACCAGAGAACCCTTTTAACTCAAACTGATTCATCCCCTACATTTTCCTCCTTCTTTTTTCAATATCAAGCAATGGCAAAAAGTTTAATTATTTGGCTTCTTTGATCTACACACACAAGTGAGGGTTCATTTACATGTATTTCTCTCTCTCTCTCTCTCTCTCTTCCTCCTTTCTGTAAGACTGCCAACATCAAGATTTACCTTGGTGTGCAAATGTGCTGGAATAAGTTAAAAGGAAAGCGCGCCGCCTCTCTCAAAGGCAGCACAAGTGCAGATGTTATGAAGTTAATTAAAAATGTAGCTATTCGTTTCTCCCTGTCCCAATGTAGGTTGCATCAAATGGATGAAAACAGAAGGAAAATAACTTATGGGAGAAGTCCATAATAACAGTCTTTTTATATATACAGTAGATCATTTCAAGATGGGGAAAAATACATCTGTAGTTTAAAGCTGGCACGAAATATATCATATATATCATTATCATACATTTTTCTCCTTTTTATCAATATTACAATCCTTTTTTTTCTTAGCCAGGTGAGTCCCATTTGAGGTAGGAATCTATTTGACAAGGAAACAGATGTGCTGTTAAGTCTCAGCCACATTCTGTCAGAGATCCATAAGAGCATAAGAGTATGAAACTGATTGTGACAGTCCAGTTTGGGTTCAGATGGTCTGTAGGGGGCGGCAGATAGCCTAGTGGTTAACTGACAAGGTCAAAATCTGTCGTTCTGCCCCTGAACAAGGTAGTTAACCCACTGTTCCTAGGCCATCATTGTAAATAAGAATTTGTTCTTAACTGACTTGCCTAGTTAAATAAAGGTAAAATAAAAATAAAAATAATAGTTAAATAAATACAAAATTATTATGGCACACCTTTAACCTGTGACTCATTTCGAGGACAACAAAGATAAACACATTTAACTAAGATCCCCTCTCCTCTTCCTCCTCCCACCAAGTAACCCAGCTTTATTTAATGCAGTAATATGTTTACTGAAATTGCATCAGTATGTTGATTGATGACACAAGCCTTGTGTTTCTCTTTACTGACTCTTCGATCACCTCCCAAATAATGGTGCCATCCACAGAAAGGGTGTCCAGTCTCCTCCTCCACAACCCCTCCTATCAAGATGGTGCCCACCCCTTCTCCTATGCTCCTCCTCCACAACCCCTCCTATCAAGATGGTGCCCACCCCTTCTCCTATGCTCCTCCTCCTCAACCCCTCCTATCAAGATGGTGCCCACCCCTTCTCTTATGCTCCTCCTCCACAACCCCTCCTATCAAGATGGTGCCCACCCCTTCTCCTATGCTCCTCCTCCACAACCCCTCCTATCAAGATGGTGCCCACCCCTTCTACTATGCTCCTCCTCCACAACCACTCCTATCAAGATGGTGCCCACCCCTCTCCTATGCTCCTCCTCCACAACCCCTCCTATCAAGATGGTGCCCACCCCTTCTCCTATGCTCCTCCTCCTCAACCCCTCCTATCAAGATGGTGCCCACCCCCTTCTCCTATACTCCTCCTCCACAACCCCTCCTATCAAGATGGTGCCCACCCCTTCTCCTATGCTCCTCCTCCACAACCCCTCCTATCAAGATGGTGCCCACCCCTTCTCCTATGCTCCTCCTCCACAACCCCTCCTATCAAGATGGTGCCCACCCCTTCTCCTATGCTCCTCCTCCACAACCCCTCCTATCAAGATGGTGCCCACCCCCTTCTCCTATGCTCCTCCTCCACAACCCCTCCTATCAAGCTGATGATTCCAGAGGGGGTTTATCATTTCTGCTGCACAGGTGTTGCAGTTGCACTTGACGTTTCAACACAATTCCCCTCTCTGCTGCCTACCGCTGCTCAGCACTAGCCTCTCTGTACTGCTGCTACCCTCGGCGGGGAACTCTGACGAGCAATATTGCAAGTGGCAGCCACGCGCCTCAGATCTGTATGCACCCGGGCTCTCACACGGTCCTGGATGAATAGCTCTTGACTTGTTACAATTTGTTTAGAAGCCTTGTAGAAGCCACACATTTTTGGGTACCAGTACCGAGTCGATGTGCAGGGGTACGAGGTAATTCAGACAGATAATACACTACATAGCCAAGAGTACCTTCTCGTCGAACATCACATTCCAAAATCATGGCATTAATTTGGAGTTGGTCTCCCCTTTGCTGCTAGAAAACCCTCCACTCTTCTGGGAAGGCTTTCCACTAGATGTTGGAACATTGCTGCAGGGACTTGCATCAATTCAGCCACAAGAGCGCAAGTGATGTCGGGCACTGATATTGGGTGATTAGGCCTGGCTCGCAGTCGGCGTTCTAATTCATACAAAAGGTGTTCAATGGAGTTGAGGTCAGGGCTCTGTGCAGGCTAGTCAAGTTCTTCCACGCTTATCTCGACAAGCCATTTTTGTATGGACCTTGCTTTGTGCACAGGGGCATTGTCATGCTGAAAAAGGGTCTTCCTAAAACTGTTGCCACAAGGTTGGAAGAACAGAATCATCTAGAATGTCATTATATACTGTAGCATTAAGATTTCCCTTCACTGGAACTAAGGGGCCTAGCCCGGACCATGAAAAACAGCCCTAAACCATTATTCCTCCTCCACCAAACTTTACAGTTGGCACTTGCATTGGCGCAGGTAGCATTCTCCTGACATCCACCAAAATCAGATTAGTCCTTCCGACTGCTAGATGGTGAAGCTCGATTCATCACTCCAGTGAAGGCATTTCCACTGCTCCAGAGTCCAATTGCGGCAAGCTTTACACCACTTCAGCCGACGCTTGGCACTGTGCATGGTGATGTTAGACTTGTGTGCGGCAGCTCGGCCATGGAAACTAATTTTATGAAGCTCCCGACGAACTGTTCTTGTGGTGACGAAGCTGACACTAACATCAAATTAGAGTGGGTCCAGGGTGTCTGGGATGATGGTGTTGATGTGAGCCATGATCAGCCTTTCAATTGCATTTCATGGCTATAGATGTGAGTTATATGGGTCGATAGTCATTTAGGCAGGTTACCTTGGCATTCTTGGGCACAGGGACTATAGTGGTCTGCTTTAAACATGTACTGTAGGTATTACATTCAGGGTCAGGGAGAGGTTGAAAATGTCAGTGAAGACACTTGCCAGCTGATCAGCGCATGTTTTAAGTACACGTCCTGGTAGCCTATCTGGCCCACGGCCTTGTGAATGTTAACTTGTTTAAAGGTCTTACTCACATGGAAAGCGAGATCACACAGTTGTCCGGAACAGCTGGTGCTCTCATGCATGGTTCAGTGTTGCTTGCCTCAAAGCGAGCATAGAAGTCACTTAGCTCTTCTGGTAGGCCCCTGTCACTGGGCAGCTCCCGGCTGGGTTTCCCTTTTGTAATCTGTGATAGTTTGTATTTGGGGAGTTGCCCCACATACGAGCATCAGAGCCGGCATAGTAGGATTCGATCTTAGTCCTGCATTTACGCTTTGTCTGTTTGATGCCTTGTCAGAGGTTTCTTATATGATTCCAGATTAGTGTCCCGCTCCTTGAAAGCGGCATCTCTAGCCTTTAGTTCAGTGCGGATGTTGCCTGTAATCCATGGCTTCTGGTTGGGATATGTACAGTATGCATGGTCAATGTGGGGACGATGTCGTCGATGCACTTATTAAGGAAGATTGTAACTGTTGTGGAAAACTCCTCAATGTTATCGAATGAATCCGGGAAAATCTTCCAGTCTGTGCTAGCAAAACAGACCTGTAGCTTAGCATCCGCTTCATGCGTTTCTGTGTGTGGAGTAAAGGTGATCAAGAGTTTTGTCGCCTCTAGTTGCGCAGGTGATATGCTGGTAAAACATTTTTTAAATTGATTTAAGGTTTCCTGCATTAAAATCATTAGTCACGAGAAGCGTCGCCTCTGGATGTGCATTTTATTTTGTGAATATGGCCCTATAAAGCTCCTTGAGTGTGGTCTTAGTGCCATCATCGGTTTGGGGTGGTAAATAGACAGCCATGAAAAATACAGATGAAAACTCTCTTGGTAAATAGTATGGTCTGCAGCTTGAGGTATTCAAACTCAGGCGAGCAAAAACTTGAGACCTAGTTAACAGCAGCTGGTGCGCAGTCTCTAATGTTAACAAAGAGACATACCCCACCCCTTGAGTTTACCCGAGACTGCAGTCTGTTATAGACAAGAATGGAGAAACCCGCAATATATATTATCTATGTTCTTGTTCAGCCAAGACTCAGAGAAACATTGAATATTACAGTTCTTCAGGTCTGAGATCAGAGAGGAGTTGTAAATTGGTTTACCCATGGTAACCTACTTAGGAAGGAGGAAGTGTCATGGTTATGAGGCATGTTTGTTACCAGGCCATATTGATTATTCTTTCATCAGATCTGTTCATCTTTTTCTTTTGTTGGTTTGTTTTGCAAAGCACCAGCCTTCTGTTCATCTTAGTTCAGCTGTGGGAATGAGAGAACCAGGGAATGGAAGTTAGTTAATCGGATACACAGAGCAGTGTAACATTGACAATGAAGAGAGAGACTGTCACTACCACTATCTATGAGTGACACTGAGGCTCAGGTTAGACCTCAGGGGGATGGAGTACATGATGCAACACAGGGTAGGTGGGTATCTTACAGTTATTCCCCTCTCCTGTTTCATGAAATCACAAGTGCAATATAGCAAAACACAGCTTAGTTTGTTGGTAATCCACCTGGTGTGTCAGATTTCAAAAAAGCTTTACAGCGAAAGCAAACCAAGCGTTTATGTGAGGACATCTCTCTCAGCAGACAAAACATTACAAACAGCTAGCAGCAAAGTAGATTGGTCACGAAAGTCAGAAAAGCAATAAAATGAATCGCTTACCTTTGATGATCTTCGGATGTTTGCACTCACGATACTCCCAGTTACACAATAAATGTTCCTTTAGTTCGATAAAATTATTTTTACATCTAAAAACCTCCCTTTGGTTGGCGCGTTATGTTTAGTAATCCACAGGCTCGTGCAGGTCACGACAGGCAGACGAAAAATTCCAAATAGTATCCGTAAAGCTCGTAGAAACATGTCAAACATTTTTATAATCAATCCTCAGGTTGTTTTTACAATAAATAATCGATAATATTTCAACCGGACTGTAGCTTTTTCAATAGGAGAGAGAGAGAAAATGTCTGCTCCAAGCTGTTGGCGCATGCAAACCTCTGAGGGCACCGAGTCATCCACAGACGCGAAGTGATCGTTCTCGCTAATTTTTCAGAATAAAAGGCTGAAACTATGTCTAACGACTGTTCACACCATGTGGAAGCCATAGGGAAAGTAGTCTGGTTGATATCTCTTTAAATGGAGGGAAGGCATGCAATGTAACAGGGAGATTTCCAAATAAGAGGCACTTCCTGGTTGGATTTTCCTCAGGTTTTCGCCTGCAATATCAGTTCTGTTATACTCACAGACACTATTTTGACAGTTTTGGAAACTTTAGAGTGTTTTCTATCCTAATCTGACAATTATATGCATATTCTAGATTCTGGGTCTGAGAAATAGGCCGTTTAATTTGGGCACGTTTTTCATCCAAATATCAACATTCTGCCCCCTACACTCAACAGGTTCAAATTGAAAAAGTATTTTTCACTCATTATTGTGACAGGACTATTAAATCCAATTTGGGATTTATTGAGGATTTATTAATCAGTTATAATCCGTTTTTATCATAATAGACTTTGTCTAATCCACTCACATTGTCTACTATCACTCACATTGTCTACTATCACTCACATTGTCTACTATCCCTCACATTGTCTAATACCACTCACATTGTCTACTACCTCTCACATTGTCTACTATCACTCACATTGTCTAATATCACTCACATTGTCTAATATCACTCACATTGTCTAATACCACTCACATTGTCTAATATCACTCACATTGTCTAATACCACTCACATTGTCTAATACCACTCACATTGTCTAATATCACTCACATTGTCTAATATCCCTCACATTGTCTAATATCCCTCACATTGTCTAATATCCCTCACATTGTCTAATACCACTCACATTGTCTAATACCACTCACATTGTCTAATATCCCTCACATTGTCTAATATCACTCACATTGTCTAATACCACTCACATTGTCTAATACCACTCACATTGTCTAATATCAAATCAAATTTATTTATATAGCTCTTCGTACATCAGCTGATATCTCAAAGTGCTGTACAGAAACCCAGCCTAAAACCCCAAACAGCAAGCAATGCAGGTGTAGAAGCACGGTGGCTAGGAAAAACTCCCTAGAAAGGCCAAAACCTAGGAAGAAACCTAGAGAGGAACCAGGCTATGTGGGGTGGCCAGTCCTCTTCTGGCTGTGCCGGGTGGAGATTATAACAGAACATGGCCAAGATGTTCAAATGTTCATAAATGATCAGCATGTTCGAATAATAAGAAGGCAGAACAGTTGAAACTGGAGCAGCAGCACGGCCAGGTGGACTGGGGACAGCAAGGAGTCATCATGTCAGGTAATCCTGGGGCATGGTCCTAGGGCTCAGGTCCTCCGAGAGAGAGAAAGAAAGAGAGAAGGAGAGAATTAGAGAACGCACACAGGACACAGAGTAGGACAGGAGAAGTACTCCAGATATAACAAACTGACCCTAGCCCCCCGACACATAAACTACTGCAGGATAAATACTGGAGGCTGAGACAGGAGGGGTCAGGAGACACTGTGGACCCATCCGAGGACACCCCCGGACAGGGCCAAACAGGAAGAATATAACCCCACCCACTTTGCCAAAGCACAGCCCCCACACCACTAGAGGGATATCTTCAACCACCAACTTACCATCCTGAGACAGGGCCGAGTATAGCCCACAAAGATCTCCGCCATGGCACAACCCAAGGGGGGGGCGCCAACCCAGACAGGATGACCACATCAGTGAATCAACCCACTCAGGTGACGCACCCCTTCCAGGGACGGCATGAGAGAGCCCCAGTAAGCCAGTGACTCAGCCCCTGTAATAGGGTTAGAGGCAGAGAATCCCAGTGGAAAGAGGGGAACCGGCCAGGCAGAGACAGCAAGGGCGGTCCGTTGCTCCAGAGCCTTTCCGTTCACCTTCCCACTCCTGGGCCAGACTACACTCAATCATATGACCCACTGAAGAGATGAGTCTTCAGTAAAGACTTAAAGGTTGAGACCGAGTTTGCGTCTCTGACATGGGTAGGCAGACCGTTCCATAAAAATGGAGCTCTATAGGAGAAAGCCCTGCCTCCAGCTGTTTGCTTAGAAATTCTAGGGACAATTAGGAGGCCTGCGTCTTGTGACCGTAGCGTACGTGTAGGTATGTACGGCAGGACCAAATCAGAGAGATAGGTAGGAGCAAGCCCATGTAATGGTTTGTAGGTTAGCAGTAAAACCTTGAAATCAGCCCTTGCTTTGACAGGAAGCCAGTGTAGAGAGGCTAGCACTGGAGTAATATGATCACATTTTTTGGTTCTAGTCAGGATTCTAGCAGCCGTATTTAGCACCAACTGAAGTTTATTTAGTGCTTTATCCGGGTAGCCGGAAAGTAGAGCATTGCAGTAGGCTAACCTAGAAGTGACAAAAGCATGGATTAATTTTTCTGCATCATTTTTGGACAGAAAGTTTCAGATTTTTGCAATGTTACGTAGATGGAAAAAAGCTGTCCTTGAAATGGTCTTGATATGTTCTTCAAAAGAGAGATCAGGGTCCAGAGTAATGCCGAGGTCCTTCACAGTTTTATTTGAGACGACTGTACAACCATTAAGATTAATTGTCAGATTCAACAGAAGATCTCTTTGTTTCTTGGGACCTAGAACAAGCATCTCTGTTTTGTCCGAGTTTAAAAGTAGAAAGTTTTCAGCCATCCACTTCCTTATGTCTGAAACACATGCTTCTAGCAAGGGCAATTTTGGGGCTTCACCATGTTTCATTGAAATGTACAGCTGTGTGTCATCCGCATAGCAGTGAAAGTTAACATTATGTTTTCGAATAACATCCCCAAGAGGTAAAATATATAGTGAAAACAATAGTGGTCCTAAAACGGAACCTTGAGGAACACCGAAATTTACAGTTGATTTGTCAGAGGACAAACCATTCACAGAGACAAACTGATATCTTTCCGACAGATAAGATCTAAACCAGGCCAGAACTTGTCCGTGTAGACCAATTTGGGTTTCCAATCTCTCCAAAAGAATGTGGTGATCGATGGTATCAAAAGCAGCACTAAGGTCTAGGAGCGCGAGGACAGATGCAGAGCCTCGGTCCGATGCCATTAAAATGTAATTTATGTCATTGTGTCAAGAGATATATTACTAAAACACTTGAGCGTCTCTCTTGATCCTAGGTCCTGGGAGAGTTGTGCAGACTCAGGACAACTGAGCTTTGAAGGAATACGCAGATTTAAAGAGGAGTCCGTAATTTGCTTTCTAATAATCATAATCTTTTCCTCAAAGAAGTTCATGAATTTATCACTGCTAAAGTGAAAGTCATCCTCTCTTGGGGAATGCTGCTTTTTAGTTAGCCAGGGGCCGCCAGTGCCCCTCAGCCCAGTGATAGTTAGCTATCACTCACATTGTCTAATATCACTCACATTGTCTAATACCACTCAAATTGTCTAATATCCCTCACATTGTCTAATACCACTCACGTTGTCTAAATCACTCACTCACGTTGTCTAAATCACTCACATTGTCTAATATCACTCACATTTGGGTCATTTTCTGTTCTTGTCCTATTACTTGTAAGATCAAAACCCTCCCAAACGGATCCATCCTTATACTCAGACTCCACCATAGTCTTCAAACCCTCATCAGTAGCATTAATAATTCCTTTTACGGAAAGAGAAAAAAAAATCCCCCAAAATATTTTTATTTTCAAAGGTGTGCATTTGATCAGTAGTCATCAGTTAAATTTACTGAGGTGCAAATTACGCCGCACAGATTAGATGAAAGAGTCTCTGTCATTTCTCAACCTGCCTCCTCAAAGCTGTGCTAGGTTCACCGTACACAAACACACCGCGGGTTGATCCCTGGCATGGCGGTGACAGGGGTGACACTTCTCTCTACATTACAGGGGCTGAGCTGTAGACTGTGTCTGAAGGGGCTAACAGACAGTGGCATCAGAGGTGTAGTGTGTGTAGGGCGTATGTTTACAAATACATCTACTGCTCTTCAAGGTAGATACCCTGCTGCAGGTGTAGGAGTTGGAGACTCTGTCTTTGTGTTTAGGCTACAATTGTTCTTTGTGCAACTGATTTACATTGGACACATGCCACTGGCACCAATTCTCTACTCTTCAGTCCCCTGGCTGAACAATTTAACAAGATCCCAACAGACAACCCAGTCATAGGCAGTCCTATGTAGGGTATTCCTCCATTCTCCCATTTCATCTTACTGTTCTTACTGTTTCATCTTCATTCATGTGGCCTCGTTGTAGACATGTGTATGCAGCAAGGATACTATCTGTGTAAGGGTTTTCCTGTGGTGAAGGAGAAGCGGACCAAAATGCAGCGTGGTGGTTATTCATGTTCTTTAATAAAGGAACTAGACATGAAATTACTAACAAAACAATAAATGTGCGAAAACCTAAACAATCACCCACAAACACACAGTGAAACCCAGGCTACCTAAGTATGATTCTCAATCAGAGACAACTAATGACACCTGCCTCTGATTGAGAACCATACTAGGCCGAAACATAGAAATACCCAAAACCTAGAAAAACAAACATAGACTGCCCACCCAACTCACGCCCTGACCATACTAAATAAATACAAAACAAAGGAAATAAAGGTCAGAACGTGACAATCTGTAGACCAGATACAGTTTGGGGACAGCCTAATATGAGAGAACAGTCAATCCCATTAGAGTACATTAGCTAAGATCAGACGCCATTGTCAATGCGACACATGCTCACATCTTCTGCTGTCACTCTGACAACACTGTAAGATAAACTGCCAGGGGTCCAAGCTCCAGCACAATACAATGCCCACATTAGCTTGATGCCTGTGAAATCACATTGTCAAGTGTTTGAACTAATTATTTACGTGTGTGTGTGTGTGTGTGTGTGTGTGTGTGTGTGTGTGTGTGTGTGTGTGTGTGTGTGTGAAGAGCTGCTTCTTGACTGATCAGTTCCATTGTGCCCTAGATGTTTCTATTATTCATATTATTATATTATTCTGTGGTATAATGTGACAATAGACAGCTATTGCATTGTGGGGAATTAGTCATTTTAGGGAGTTTACACCGCAAATCCTATGAATAAACAGTTGAGTTATTTCACAGTAAATTAGTTATCATACATTTTAAATGTTCTATTGTTGAGATGACTTAACATAAAAGTATGCCTACGGTTCGCAGTAAGCCAATACTCCTAGGCCTTGTACAATAGCAGTAGGATTAATCAACATGTTCTTTGTTGCAATTTGAGTTGTCACACGTTTTTTTCTTCCATTCAAAGTGATCATATCTTCTCCCTGAGTGAGCCTATGTATAATGAAATGATAGTGGCATGAAAGTGATATTTAGGCAGCTTGGACCTTAATCATATTTTCGATAGTTCCATGTTGTTAACTTCTTTAGCATTTAGCGTTAGCATCAGCAGGCAACATTTTCACAAAAACCAGAAAATCATTCAAATAAAATCATTTACCTTTGAAGAACTTCAGATGTTTTCAATGAGGAGACTCTCAGTTAGATAGCAAATGCTCAGTTTTTCCTGAAAGATTATTTGTTTAGGAGAAATCGTTCCGTTTGGTGCATCACGTTTAGCTACGAAAAAAACCTGTATCCAGGAGTGTAATTATCCCCGCAGCTCATTAGCATAACACAACATTAACTATTCATGAAAATCGCAAATGAAATGAAATTAATATGCTAGCTCTCAAGCTTAGCCTTTTGTTAACAACACTGTCATCTCAGATTTTCAAAATATGCTTCTCAACCATAGCAAAACAAGCATTTGTGTAACAGCTAGCGCAGCTAGCGTAGCATTTAGCGTTAGCATCAGCAAGCAACATTTTCACAAAAACCAGAAAATCATTCAAATAAAATAATTTACCTTTGAAGAACTTCAGATGTTTTCAATGAGGAGACTCTCAGTTAGATAGCAAATGCTCAGTTTTTCCTGAAAGATTATTTGTTTAGGAGAAATCGCTCCGTTTGGTGCGTCACGTTTGGCTACCAAAAAAACCCGAAAAATCAGTCATCAAAACGCCGAACTTTTTTCCAAATTAATTCCATAATATCGACTGAAACATGGTAAACGTTGTTTAGAATCAATCCTCAAGATGTTTTTCACATATCTCTTCATGATATATCGTTCGTTGAAAGCCTCCTCTCTCCTCTCAATCACTGGATGACTGCGTGCAGCTTGTAGATTACGCACCAATTTAGACAAAGGACACCGGGCGGACCCCTGGTAAATGTAGTCTCTTATGGCCAATCTTCCATTGATATGCCTACAAATACGTCACAATGCTGCAGACACCTTGGAGAAATGATAGAAAGGGCAGGCTCATTCACAGCCATATAAGGAGACAATGGAAAACAGAGCCTCAAAAATTCTGCCCATTTCCTGGTTGAAGTTTCATCTTGGTTTCGCCTGTAGCATGAGTTCTGTGGCACTCACAGATAATATCTTTGCAGTTTTGGAAACGTTAGAGTGTTTTCTTTCCAAAGCTGCCAATTATATGCATAGTCGAGCATCTTTTCGTGACAAAATATTGCGCTTAAAACGGGCACGTTTTTTTATCCATAAATTAAAAGAGCGCCCCCTATATCCAAGAAGTTAATGCGAGGAGAAAATGTGGTCAAAAATCACTAAATAACAGCTATAAAGCAAATCATTTGACTTTGTGCAAAATTACTTTGAAAGGAAAAGAAAGACATGTTAACGATTCCTTCAATCTATCTCTCTTATAGTTTCTCCATGCAGCCCCCCATTCCACCTTTCCTAGATCTCTCTCTCTCTCTCTTTACTCCTTCTTTTTCGTATTTCGCTTCTGTGAGTATGGGTGCATGTCAAGCGATTGTTGAATTGAAATATTGATGTGGAGTATCAAAGCAGTGCGTAGCACTCCAGTTTTTCCAGAACTAACCGTGAGACGCTTTGATCACACACTCCTGTGTTCTGACTTCTGAAGGTGTTAAGAGTGTCAGAAAAACAAAATGCAAACAAACTTCAAGTGCTCCTGATATTGATAAAAAATTTATTTGACAAGTGGAGATGTGTGCTGTCTGTCTGTCCAGGTGACTGGAGAAGCTGTAGTCTGTCTACATGCTAATAGACAGGTGTAGGGCCAAACTGCACATGTGTGGGAATTCAAGATTTCCAGAATATATTATTTCCTCTTTTCTACATCTGGATTCTGGATTTTTTTCCAACCCCCCCATATATATATATTTTTTCTACCAGCTACCTCTACCATCTATCTCTTCTAATTGCCATATATTTTTCAACTGTGCTGGGATGTTGGACAAAAGTTCTGAACCTTTCTTTTCTCATAGTTTCTACAGATAGTAAATTTAAGATAATAGTTTTTGCTAAGACTATTATATTATTGATCGATTGACAGTGACTTTTCAATACCTCTGTTTGTTCCATCAGTATTTGAAGACTTATATTTCACAGTATCTACCTGTACTATATTTATGAAGATCAGGATAACAATCAATCAGTTTAATTTTAATTTGGTAGTTTAAGTTTAATTTCCCTACTAAATGTACTGAAATCCCCCCCTACTCTCCTCCTCAACACTCCGTGGAAGTCAGGAAAGGATGGAGTTCTGATTGAACTTTAAAATACTCGTACTGTAGCCTACTGTAAAGTCCAGATGTTGAGATTAATCCTCATTTCACTAATACGATACTGTCACAGTAATTACACACCATATTCTCTTCTTCTTCTCCTTCTGAATGCTTCTAAAGTAAAGCTGCAGGCTTTAAACCTGCTTTCTATCTCCTGTCTTGTCCATTAGCTCACTGTTTATCACATGACTGGCATTTAGTGATTATTACTCAGCTTGGTGCTGTAAAACAGAAGCTCTCTGACATGGGCCTACGTCCCTATTCCCTAAACAGTGCACTACTTTTGATCAGAGCCCTATGGGCCCTTGTCAAAAGTAATGCACTATATAGGGAATAGGGTGCCATTTGTGATGTAACCTTGGGCCACCAGTACAAATTCTGTTCCTCTCTCCTCTGCCCTGTGTCTGTGTGGCGGCATGGCCTTTTAGGGTACAGATGGTCATGGCAGCTGGGACAATTTAGTGATCTGAGGGCTTTTAAACTGAACCCCCCCCCCCCCCCCCCCAGGCATGATGATAAAATAGAAAAAACAGCTTGACTAGCTACTAGCATATTCTGCATGCATTGTTTTGGTTGTCTTCAAAGAGGGAGTTAAGGGGGTTGATTGGTGACAAAAACCTGATGTTTTCTTTAGCTGTAATGGGTGAAAAGTATGACAGTTTGATATACATTAATTCACACATTACAGTATTACACTGCAGAAATTTACCCTGAGATAGTTTGTGTTCTGACCTATTTCATACATGTTATATCAATTACCAATCTATTCTCCCTTCAGTTTAAATTCTTTAAATGGCCTCAATGATATATTATGATAACCCTGAAGTCCTCGTTTTTTATATTCCGAAGGCCGGCTATCTGTCCTCAGCAACCATGAGTGTTTACAGTTGTAAGGCTACAGCTGAACACTGGGATGGCTCTCTCGCTGGAAATGAGGGAATTTTTTATAAGGAAGCCTGCTCGCTGTTTGTTCCAGGTCTATTTAAATGAGCTAACACGGGGAAGGGAAGGGAAGCTGTAAGCAGAGCACCACCACATAAGCATTGTTTTCACAGTTCAAAGT